>NW_024465265.1:0-189357 GCF_017591425.1 Ochotona curzoniae
ATTTCACATCATTTTGGTTATTATTATTATCATTTTATGACAGTTCCACAGGCCCTGGGATTTCCCTTATCCACTTCCCAAACCCCTCCTCCCCCTAACTGAGTTCCCCTATATTATTATTATAGTATAGGTCTTAATAAACAGTCATATGTCCATCATTACGGGCACTGGATAATGGCAGAGTCTCCAGCATCCTATTTTCAAGATAGAGTTAAGTGTTTCATTGGGAGTCCATCTTTGTCTGGAAGTAGAGATGCATAGGGCATTGTATCCTCACATCTGGATATGATAGTCCCCATTACACAGTTACTATACATCCCCTTAAATGAACAACAAGAAAACAAAAATCAATAACAGAAAGAAAAACAAATGAGAAAAATGCCATGAAGTTAAATAACATGATACTGAATGACTAATGTGTCGCTGAAGAAATAAAAAAGAAAATCAAGAACCCTCTTGAAGAAAATGGTGCTACTGCATAATCTATTTGAAGAGATGAAACTTAAAAAAAAATAAAATCTTTGAGATACAGTTTCCACTTATCATTTTGGTGATATGTCTTCTGTAGGCATCAAATACATGATTTTTTAAATCCAGTCTACTAATCTATGAGATTTGATTGATGAGTTTAAGCATTTACATTCAGGGTTAATATGAATGGGTGGTGCTTTGGTCCTGTCATTTTAGCAATGCGTTGTTCATTGATTTAGTCTTCTGTTGTCATTTTACTGGGATGTTCTTCCCATTTGCCTTTGGATTTGGTAGGTGCTATTCCTCTTCTCTGTCAAGAGAACATCTTGAAGTATCCTTTGTAGGGCGTGTTTGGAAGAGACATATTCTTTTTTTTTTTTTTTTTTTTATTATTGTTGCTTACATTGTATTGTGTAGTACAGTTTCATAGGCGCTAGGGATTCCCCCCACCCCTCCCATACCCCTCCCCCCATGGTGGATTCCTCCACCTTGTTGCATAACCATAGTTCAAGTTCGGTTGAGATTCATTGCTTGCAGACACATGCCTAGCATAAAGTTCAGCGTCTTATTGTCCAGATAAGTTCAGTGGCCTCTTGGGGAGACCTTCTATGGTCTGAAAATAGGTCTAACAGAGTAAAGATCCAGTCAGTTAAAAGCCCCAACGAGGCCACAGTATCAATATACAACATTATGGAATTAATTGACATAGTATTGGGTAAACAATATGTTAAAAATAATGCAAGTTCCCTTCTTCGAAACATCTGGGTTGAGACAGTATCAATGACAGGTTCAAAAAAAAAAAAAAAAAATAACAAACAACCAAACAAAAAATTACAGGTTAAATCAAGGCAAACATGTGGTATCTAATCTTTTGGGATTCGCTCATTTCCCTTAGCATTATAGTTTCCAGTTGTACCCATTTAGCCACAAAGAACTGCATTTTGTTTTTTTTAATAGCTGAGTAGTATTCCATGGAGTAGATGAACCAAAGCTTTCTTATCCAATCTTCTGCTGATGGGCATTTCGGTTGCTTCCATGTTTTTGCAATTACTGATTGTGCTGCAATGAACATAGGGATGCATGTTGGTTTGTCGTAAAACAGGTGTTTTGGATATATTCCTAGGAGTGCTATTGCTGGGTCATATGGTATGCAGATTTTGAGTTGTTTGAGTGTTCTCCAGACTGATTTCCATAAAGGCTGTACCAATTTGCAGCTCCACCAGCAGTGGAGTAGGGTTCCCTTTTCCCCGCATCCTCGCCAGCAAGCGTCGTTGGTGTTCTTGTTTATGTGGGCCAATCTTACTGGTGTTAGGTGGTACCTCATCGATGTTTTAATTTGGATTTCCCTTATTGCTAGGGAGCTGGAACATTTTTTCATATGTTTGTTTGCCATTTGGACTTGTTCCTTTGTGAAATGTTTGCCCATTTCCCGTGCCCATTTCTTGAGTGGCTTGTTTGTTTTGGTTTTTTGGTTGTTTTGAAGTTCTTTATATATCCTGGAAATTAGCCCCCTATCGCCTATATCGTGTGCAAAGATCTTCTCCCACTCTGTGGGTTGCTTTTTTACTTTGTTGATTGTTTCCCTTGCTGTACAGAAGCTTCTTAGTTTGATGAGGTCCCATTTGTTTATTCTGTTCTCAACTGCTATTGCTTTTGGTGTCCTTCTTAGAAAGTCGGGACCTACTCCTAGGTCTTGCAGGGTATTTCCTACATTTTCTTGCAAGAGTTTGAAGGTTTCTGGATGTAGGTTTAGGTCTTTTATCCATGTAGATTGGATCTTAGTGTATGGTGATAGATGTGGGTCTATTTTTTTGTTTCTACAGGCTATCAGCCAGTTGTCCCAACAACATTTACCAAAGAGGCCTTCCCACTTGCTTGAGCTGTCATTGGTCTTTTTGTCAAAGATTAATTGGCTGTATTTGTGTGGGTTCCCTTTTGGTGCTTCTATTCTATTCCATTGATCTTCCTTTCTGTCTTTGTGCCAGTACCAGGCTGTTTTGATAACCACTGCTCTATAGTATGTCCAGAGGTCCGGGATTGTGATTCCCCCTGCTGACTTCTTATTTTTCAGGATGGTTCTAGCTATTCGTGGTTTTTTGTGTTTCCAGATGAACTTTTGAATCATTGTATCCAGTTCCGTGAAGAATGTTTTGGGCAATTTGATTGGAATTGCATTGAAAATGTATATTGCTTGTGGTAGTATAGACATTTTAATGATATTGATTTTGCCTATCCAGGAGCACGGGATGTTATTCCATCTTTTGAGGTTTTGTTCAATTTCCTTTTTAAATAGTTTGTAGTTTTCTTCGAATAGGTCTCCTACGCTTTTGGTTAGATTTATTCCCAAATACTTCATACTTCTCTCTGCTATTTTGAATGGTATCCTGTTGGTTAGATCTTCTTCCATCTTGGTGTTATTTGCGTACACTATGGCTGTTGATTTTCGTTCGTTAATTTTGTACCCCGCCACTCTGCCAAACTCTCGTATAAGTTCTAGCAGTTTCTGTATTGAGTCTCCTGGTTTTTCTATGTATAGGATTATGTCATCTGCATATAGTGAAAGCTTGACTTCTTCGTTTCCTATACGTATGCCTTTGATTTCTTTTTCTTGTCTTATGGCCTCTGCAAGTACCTCTAGGACTATGTTGAATAGCAGTGGTGATAGCGGGCACCCTTGTCTTGTTCCAGATCTCAGTGGGAAGGGTTCTAGCTTTTCTCCATTCAGTATGATACTGGCGTTGGGTTTTTCATAAATTGCTTTGATTATGTTGTGGATTTTCCCATCTATGCCTACTTTGGCTAGAGTTTTTAGCATGAAGAGGTGTTGGATTTTGTCGAAAGCTTTTTCTGCATCTATTGAAACTATTATGTGGTTCTTGTTTTGCTGTTTTTGGATATGGTTTATAACATTTATGGATTTCCGAATGTTGAACCATCCCTGCATCCCAGGGATGAATCCTACTTGATCCGGATGAATGATCTGTCTGATGATTTTTTGAATTCTATTGGCTAGGATTTTGTTGAGAATTTTAGCATCAATGTTCATCAGAGAAATAGGTCTGTAGTTTTCCTTCTCTGATGGTTCTCTGTCCGGTTTTGGGATTAAGGTGATGTTGGCTTCATAGAATGAGTTTGGGAGGGTTGCTTCCTCCTCTATTGTTTTGAAGAGCTTGTAGAGGATTGGGGTTAGTTCTGTTCGGAATGTTTTGTAGAATTCTGTAGTGAAGCCGTCTGGGCCTGGGCTTTTTTTCGTTGGGAGATCCTTGATGACTGTTTCAATCTCTACCTCGGTTATGGGTTTATTTAATTCTGCAGTTGCCTCCGGACTGAGTTTTGGTAAGTGGTGGGAGTCCAAGAACTTTTCTATTTCTTGGTGGTCCTCAAATTTGTGGGAGTACAGTTCTTTGTAGTAATTTCTAATTATTTTCTTAATGATTGCAGTGTCTGTTGTTATGTTGCCTTTTTCATCTTTAATGCTATTAATTCTCACTTTCTCTTGTTTTTTTTTGGTCAATCGGGCCAGTGGAGTGTCTATTTTGTTTATTTTCTCAAAAAACCAACTTTTTGATTTGTTGATTTTATGTATAGTTTTTTTGATTTCTATTTGGTTTATCTCCTCCCTTGTTTTGATGATTTCTTGTTTCCTATTGTGCGTGGGACTCTTCTGCTGCTGTTTTTCCAGATCCTGGAGGTGTGAGGTTAGTTCCTGTATTTGGCGTCTTTCTTGGGCCTTGACATGCGCTCCGATTGCGATGAATCTACCTCGTAGCACTGCTTTGGCGGTGTCCCACAAGTTTTGGAATGTTGTATCAGAGTTTTCATTGGTTTCCATAAATTTTTTGATCTCATCTTTGATTTCTTCTCTGACCCAATGTTCGTTTAATAGCATATTGTTCAATTTCCAAGAGTGCGTATACTTCTTGGGGAGTTTTGAGTTGTTGATTTCCAGTTTCATCCCATGGTGGTCTGAGAGGGTACATGGTATGATACTAATGTTTTGGAAGTTGTTTAGATTCGCTTTATGTCCTATCATGTGGTCGATTCTGGAGAAGGTGCCATGCACCGCTGAGAAGAATGTATAGTCTGTGGCCTTAGGATAAAAAGTTCTATATATGTCTACTAAGTCCAGTTGTTCTATTGTTTGTGTGAGCTCTGTTGTTTCTTTGTTGAGTTTTTGTTTCGTAGACCGGTCCATTGTTGTTAGAGGTGTGTTGAGATCGCCTACAAGAATTGTGCGGGTGTCTATGTCTTCCCTTAAGTCTGTAAGTAATTGCTTTACGTAACTAGGTGCATTAAGATTCGGTGCATAAACATTAATGATGGTGATTGCTTCTTGATGGATCATTCCTTTCACCAGTATAAAATGGCCTTCCCTGTCTCTTTTGATGTTAGTTAGAATGAAATCTATCTCGTCTGAAATTAGGATAGCTACCCCAGCTTTTTTTTCTCGTCCATTAGCGTGAAATATCTTTTTCCATCCCTTCACTTTCAGTTTCTTTGCATCCTTTCTGGTTAGATGCGTTTCTTGTAGGCAACAGATGGTTGGGTCTTGTTTGATGATCCATTCTATTAATCTCTGTCTTTTGATTGGTGAATTTAGACCATTTGTGTTGAGAGTTAAAATTGAGAGGTTGCAATTTTGCCCTGCCATGTGTTTGTGTTGTGTATGTGTTGTTGCCTATGTAGTTGTCTTGTTTGTGCGGCCTTTAGTTTGGAGACCTTCTTATTTGCCAACTTTGTTTGTGATTTGCCTCCTTTTTGTCCGGGACTAGCGCATTTCTAAGGAGACTTTGCAGGGCTGGTTTTGTGTAGACATATTCTTCTAGTTTTTCTTTGCTATTGAAGTATCTGATTTCGTTCTCAAATACAAATGAGATCTTTGCTGGGTAGATTATTTTTGGTTGACAGTTGTTTTGTTTCAGGACTTGGAAGATCTTTGTCCATTCTCTCCTTGCTTGTAGGGTCTCTTCGGAGAAGTCAGCAGTAATTCTGATGGGTTTTCCCCTGTATGTGATCTTTTCTCTACTTCGTACTTGTCTCAGGATTCCTTCTTTGTCTTCATTGGAGTAGAACTTGAGCACCGTGTGTCTGGGTGAAGATCTCTTTGGATCATGTCTGTTGGGAGTTCTCTGTCCATCCTGTATGCGGGGTGGATTCGTGTTCCAAGTGTTTTGGAAGTTTTCCTGTATAATTTCATCAAGCACTGCTTGCATCCCAGATTCTCTTTCTACTCCCTCGGGGAGGCCGATGATCCGAATATTCAATTTTCTAAGGTAATCCTTCATCTCTTGCATCATTTTATTAGTTTTGCTGAGGTTTGTCTCTAGCTGTTTAATTCGCTGGGCACTTTCATTTTGTGTGTCTTCTGTTTCAGAGATCCTTTCCTCTGCCGCATTTATTCTGTTGATGAGGCTTTCAATTTTATTCTCTTGGGCATCCAGTTTGGTTTTGATTTGTTGTATTTCGGTGATTATGCGGTTCTGGTAGTCTTCCAGCTTTGTGTCCACGTCTCTGAGAAATTTTAGCATTATTTTCATCAATTCCTTTGCTGGTAACACGTCCATGTCTTCATCTCGCATCGCCGATATTGATAATGGCTTTTGGCCCATGTTTGGTGGGGTGCTGGCTCTTTCATCTGGAGCACAGCTCTTTCTAGTGGTTTTTCCCATTGCGTTGGTGTATTCTGGTAAGGCAAATGGACCCGTGTGTTGAGGGGCTGTCAGGTGCTTTCCTGTAGAGATTGGAGCCTGCAAGCGTGGTGTTGCCGGGCGTGGTAATTTTCAAGGCACCGTTGGTGCGTTCTCAGGGCCCGGGGCTGTAGAGCACCACCTTGGGGGCCCAGTGGATTCCAGGCACACTCTGGGCACCTCTTCTACAGGTGTGCCACCGCAGGGCGTGGAGGGATGGAGGCGCTCTCTGGGCGCGCCCCCTGCACGGGAATCCACAGGACGTAGAAGGTTTTATGTGCTTTCTCCCTGCGTTCTCCTTGTCAGGGACTGCAGGGTTTTTCAGAGCCCGCCTGGTGTGTCTCCCACACACAAGACTGTGGTTGAGGCACTTTCTGGGCGTGGCTCTTGTGCAGTGATTCCACCACTCGTGGTGTGTGTGTGGCTCCTCCTCACAGGACCGTAGAGGAGGTGTGACCCAGGCGCCCTGTTAAAATAACTTCTCAGCGGGATCGCACAGTGCCAGTGTGGCACAGGAGATTTCAGAGCTCTCCCGGTGTGTCGCCTACACTCAGGACTGCGGGGTGGGAGGCGAGGAATGGACAGTTCACACTATGGGAGTGGCATCTGCGTGTCAGGGACACACAGCGCTACACTTCCCAGTTCAGCACCCTCCTGACTCCTGCGCTACGGAGGCGGCTGCTGCAGGCGGGACCGCCTAGCCCAGCCCGGCGCGGCGCTCAGAGTCCTCCTGGTGCTGTCGCCCACCCACAGGGTTTCAGGGTGTCGGGGATTCCAGACTCCCACCAGCAGCCTCCGCGCGCTGAGATGCACTGGCCCACTTAGCGCAGGAAGATCTGAGGCGCTTTCCCGGGACCTTTTCAGCCACCAACACGCACCGCTGTTCCCAAGGCACAGACCTGACAGTTTCAGGTTGCGCCCCTTGTGTTCTCAGAGGCTGGAGCCTCAGCAGGGGGTGGGGAATGCGGAGGCTGCCACGTTAATCCCCAGCTCACCAAAGTCCGGCTGCTGCAGTCTGCTTCTGCTGTTGTTGAAGAATTCCGCCGGCGACAATCCCTCCGATTTCCCTGTCTCCAAGCTGGCCGCGTCTCCCGTCAGGCCGCTCTCAAAGGTGACTCAGCAGGTCTGGAGTGGGATGTCGGCTTCTCTACCTTTGCCCTGCTCCGTTCTCGTTGTTCTTCCGAGTTGTGTGGAACTTTTTGGCTCCACACTGTCCCAGGGAGTTTCACGGACCTCTCCCTACGGTTTCCTGCCGCTCCTCTTCGCTGCCTCTGCAGCACTCTAACCTTCTCTCACTGAACTCTCCCTCATAGCCTTTCTCCTACGTCGGCCATCTTCCCTTCTTCCCCGAGACATATTCTTTTAACTTTTCTTCACTGTGCAAGAGTTTTGTTTTGTTCTGTTTTTTTTTTTTCATTTTCAAAGACAAAGGAAAGCTTTGCGGGATATGTTATTCTTGCCCAATTCTTTCTCCAGATTAGGAAACTTTTCCCTTATTATTTCGTTGAATACATTTGTAAATCCAGCTTCTCTTTCTGCACCTTCTGGGACTCCCATAACTCTTACATTAGGCTTTTAATAATGCCTTTCCATTCTTGAATACTTTTTTTGGGCTGATCCAGCTCTGCTTCCAGCTTTTTGTTTGCTTCCCCCTGATGACAGGAAATATCTTTCAATTCTTATATTCTTTCTTCTGCTTCCTTCATTCTATTTTGGAGACTCTCCACTGTACTTTTAATTTGCTCAACTGGATTCATTTCTGACATATCAGCTTTCATTGGATTCACTGCTGTTATTTCCTGTGGAACATGTTCTCAAACTCCTGTGTTACATACTTCTCATTGTTGATAAGAAGCTTTACAATAAGCATTTTGAATTCTGTATTCCCCAATTTCCTGATGTCTTCTTCAGTTAACTCTGAGGATGGTAGAGGCTTTTGCTCCTTGGCAGGGGAGTCTTCAGTAATATTCTTTGTGCCTTTGTCTCTTCTTTTGCTCTTGGTCATTGTACTTCTGATGATCAGATTCTTCTCCTTCAGACAGGTTTATAAGCTGTGTCACCCACAGGTCTACAGTTCGATTTTACTTATTGTGGTCGGCACATAGCTCTTTGTTTGCAGTCAGTTGTGCCACTCCCTCCAGCGAGTTCCAGGTCTGGGTTCTTATGTTAGATTTCCACCATGGCCTCTGTAGCCCCAACTCCTGGCTCACCACTCTCCACTTCCTGTGATACTGTGCTGAAACTGCACTGTTGTCTGTGCAAACTTTCTCCCACTTCTGGTTGGAGCAGTTTCCAGGATTCGGAAGACACCAGGTGTTCTATATAGCTATGTTGTTGGTGGTGCTTATCTTGCCAGAACCTGTTGGCCTTTAGGTCTGCAGGCCACATGCACCTATTTTGACCCAAAAAATGCTGAAGTTGGCACTATTTTCCCTGTGGTACCAGTGCAATGCACTGAGCTCAGTGAATTCTCGCCGAACTCAGTGCATGTGCAGCTCATTGTTGTCCCTGTAGTCTTTCCACACTGTACAAAAATGGGGCCTCCTTTGGCTCTAGGGGGCAGACTGGGCTGTGAAAATCACTCTCTTCCCACACTGCTTCTCTGGGATCTGCTGCTCTGTCTCTGTTCCTGGTCAAATCAAACAGACCAGTAAGATGGACAGTTCTTTGTCTGGGTTCACAGCCTGAGCTCCTGATGAAAGCCTCTTCCCACCTAGTTGCTCATGGAGTTCTGGCTACTGGTGCAATTTAATTGCTGTTCATTGAATGCCTCTGGATATCAGTCCCTGCAGCACCACATCATTGTGTCCACTCTTTCCCATGTCTGTCAGTGTCCCGGTCCCCCTTTGATGTTGTTCAGTGCTCTCCTATTTCCTGGGATGTTCCCACTCTGCTTCACACTGGCTAATGTTTTTCCATCTGTTTAAATGTGTTCTTACTCTATTCCACTATCTTGATTGTCCCGTTGTTTTTCAATAGATTTTCTGGCTTTGTCAAACCTAACTTTCCCTGAAAAAACATTTCTTGACTATAACACACACAAACACACACATAAAAGACCAAGATGATTTCCTACCAAGAGATTTTTCTGAACACTCTCCTAAAAGCTACTTATTCTTCATTAAAGAGGAATGGGGCTGAGCTGGAGGGTGATGGTGTGTGAAGCAAAGGAAATTTTAGTCAGTAATACAAGTATATGTAGGTCAATGTTCAATAATATTGAATTTAGGACATTATATACTAACATTTTTGTCTTTTGAAACAGGATTAAATTCTCAGACTACTATAGAAATTTTAACATGTACTTTTAATTCAGTTGGCTGATACTTTAAGATTTCATCATCCACAATACTGAGCAACATAGTCCATAATTTTATTGTTTGCCTTACTTTTTGCTTGTATTGGCCTGATTGTTACACAATCCTGGATGAAAAAAGTGAATAGCCATTCCTTTTTACAGTCTCTGGGGTAGTTTTTATAAGATAGGATTTCTCTAAAACAGATGTTATCTGTTCCTTGATTCCATCAGATATTTTTTCTTTCATAGAAGACATATATATATATACTTATATATATATATATATATATATTTTTTTTTTTTTTTTTTACTATAGAATGATTTATAGACCAGCCTAGCCTGGGAAAGCAGGATGGCACAAAGCCTTGGGGCCATGCACCCATACGGGAGACCTAGAGGAAACTCCTGGCTTCGATAGATCAACTCTGTCCATTGCAACCACTTAGAGAGTGAATCAACAGATGAAGGATTTCTTTTATTTTTGTTGGAAAGTCAGATTTACAGAAAGAAGGAAAGACAGAAAAAAAAATCTTCTATCAGTTGGTTCACTCCAACTCAGGATTCCAGACACAGTCCTCCCTGCTCTTCTGATTAAGTCAAGCTGCTTATACACTGCCTACAGCAGTGTGTCTATGGGATAGTGGTGAAGTCACTTCGGGAATGTCTGCATCTGTGTGGGAAACCCTACTTGGACTTTCAGTCCTTCTACTTCTTTTTTTTTCACATTTTATTATTATTGCTATCATTTTATGATACAGTTCCATATTCCCTTATCCCCTCCCCAATTCCCTCTCCCCACACCTAGTTCCTTTATATCATTACTAACATATAGTCCTTCATACTCAGTCATATGTCCATCTTTGCGGACATGGACAATGGCAGAAACTCCAGAATCCTATTGTCAAAATGTAGTATAAACAGTTTCACTGTAAGTCCATCTTTGTCTGGAAACAGAAATGCATACCACACTGCATCCTCACATCTGGATATTAGTCTCCATTACATAACTATTGTACATTCCCTGTAATGAAAAGTCATGATACAAAATCAACAATAGAAAGAAAAATAGAAATTTACAATGCCATGAAGTTAAATGACATGTTACTAGATATGACAGTCTCCATTACACAACTACTATACATCCCCTTAAATGAAGAGCCACAAAACAAACTCAACATCCGAGAGAAAAAAAGAAATTAACAACAGCAAGAAGCTGAACAACATGCTATAAAATGACTAACGTGTAGCTGAAGAAATGACAATCAAGAACCTTCATGAAGAAAATGATGCCACTGCATAATCTACAAGTCATTGAATGATTTAATCAGAAGAAAGTGTTTTGAAGAGATGAAACCAACAGAAAACAACAAAACCCATATGATAGCTTTTGCTGATCTTTGTTGAAGTGTTTCACCTACAGACATTAAACAGGTGGATTTTGTTTTTTAATCCAGTCTACTAATCTATGATGTTTAATTGAGCTTAAGCCATTTACATTCAAAGGTCAATACATATGGGTGGTACTTTGGTCCTGTCAATTTAGTAATGTGTTGTTCATTGATTTAGTCTTCTGTTGTCATTTTACTGGGATGTTCTTCCTGTTTGCCTTTGGTTTTGGTAGGTGCTATTCCTCTTCTCTGTCAAGAGAACATCTTGAAGTATCCTTTGTAGGGCGTGTTTGGAAGAGACATATTCTTTTAACTTTTCTTCACTGTGCAAGAGTTTTTTTTGGTTTTGTTTTTTTTTTTTTTTTCATTTTCAAAGACAAAGGAAAGCTTTGCGGGATATGTTATTCTTGGCGAACAATTTTTTTCTTTTAGAATCTGGAGTATGTCGCTCCATTCTCTTCTGGCCTGTAGAGCTTCCTTTGAGAGATCTCCTGTGAGCTTAATTGGCATTCCTTTATATGTCAATTGATTTTTATCATGTGCACATTTAAGGATTTTTTCCTTATGTTCAACTGAAGAGAGCTTGATGATCATGTGTCTTGGTGAAGATCGCTTTTGATCAGCCTGTTGGGAGTTCTGTGCCCCTCCTGGATCCTGTTTCCCAATTCTTTCTCCAGATTAGGGAAATTTTCCTTGATTATTTCATTAAATACATTTGCAAACTCAGCTTCTCTTTCTGCACCTTCTGGGACTCCCATAACTCTTATATTTGGCCTCTTAATGATGTCTTTCCATTCTTGAATACTTTTTTTGGGCTGATCCAGCTCTGCTTCCAGCTTTTTGTTTGCTTCCCCCTGGTGACAGGAAATATTTTCCAATTCTTATATTCTTTCTTCTGCTTCCTTCATTCTATTTTGGAGACTCTCCACTGTACTTTTAATTTTCTCTACTGTGTTCTTAATTTCTGATATTCCAGTCTTGATTTGCTTTACTGCTTCCTTAAATTCTTTGAACTCTTGCATGAGCTTCTCATTTTTTATCAGAATCTTTAAAATGAGTGTTATGGATTCTGTGTCCCCCATTTTCTCGATATCTTCCTCAGTGAACTCTGAGGTTGCCAAAGGCTTTTGCTCCTTTGCAGGGGAGTTTTTGGTAATATTAGTTGTGGCTTTGTCTCTTCTTTTGCTCTTGATCATTGTACTTCTGGTTAGCAGAGTCTTCTCCATTGGGCAGGTTTCTAAGCTGTGTCACCCACAGGTCTACAATGCGATTTTACTTATTGCAATTGGTACACAACTTTTTGTTTGCAGCCACTTGTTCCACAACCTCCAGCGAGTTCCAGGTCTGACTTCTTATGTCAGATATCCACCATGGTCTCCACAGCCTCAGCTCTTGGCTCACCACTCTCCTCCTCCTGTGATACTGTGCTGAGGCTGCACTATTGTTCTGCAACCTTTCTCCCTATTCCAGTAGGAGTGGGTTCCAGGATTAGAGACACCAGGTGTACTATCTAGTTAGGTTGTTGGTGGCGCTGATCTTGTTGGACCTCTTGGATGTTAGGTCTGGGTGCCTCATGGACCTATTTTCACCGGTATGATGCCACAGTCGGTATTATTTTCCTGCGAGCCCTCAGCGAGTTCTCCCGAGCTCTGTGCATGCGCAGTTCTCTGTTGTCCCCTGCAGTCCCAAAGCCATTGCCACACTGTGTAAAATGGCACCTAACTTGCCACCACTAGAGTTCTTGATCTGCTAGCCGTCAGATCGGAGGGCTATCCAGTCCTCCCCTGGTGGAACCTGCAGAATGCTACTCTGTTGCCGTTCACTGAGTCAGAAATGAACTCCTTCACAGTTCAGAGCATGCTCTGTCCTTTCCCTTGCCCTTTCCTCCTTATGTAAAATGGTGCCCAATTCAGCTCTAGGGGGCTGACTGGGCTGTGAAATCCACTCCGTCTCACACTGCCCACTGAGATTTGCTGCTCTGTCTCTGCTCCTGGTCAAATCAAACAGAGGACCAGCAGGACAGACAGTTTTTTGTCTGGGTTCACCTCCCAAGCTCCCAGTGAATGTCCCTTCCCACCTGGTTGCTGGTGGAGTTCCTGCTGCTGGTGGAGTTCAGATCGCCGTGATGGAGTATTAGTCACTGCAACACCATACTTCTGTGCCACCTGCTTTCCTGTGTCTGTTAGTCTCCAGGTACCCCTCTTCTGTTGTTCTGTCCTTTCCTATTTCCTGAAATATATCCTCTCTGCTTCATCCTGATTAAATGTTTCTCCATTCATTTTAACATGTCCTTACCCTATTCTGCCATCTTGATTCTCCCCTCCATTTCCTATCCATACATTTGCCAGCCATTGGAGCTACTCTGCCCAGCTTGTCCGAACCCCAATCTGGACCATGTGTTCAGCAGCGGGAGCTATAACCCACCAGTGGAGTTTCCGAAATTCCCTCTCTTGACCCTCTCAGGGACACTGTTCTCATACATTCCATTATGTTTTAGGTCAGTGTCCGGCATAGTCTGGCTTTCCAATTGGCCTTGTATGAACTGGTGAACGTTACAGCCCATCCCACCCCACACCCTATTCAGGATGCACATTCCAGTGATGCTGCATTGACTAGTCCAGACTGTTGTGGGTTCCTTTCCCTGTGAGTGATGACAGACTCCTTGGTCACACCTAGTTTAATCCATCACCCCTCAGCTCTTGAGCTAACCCATGGGGCTAGAATTTCCATGGGGTTTGGCCCACACATCCCCCACAGAATCTACCCCCAGATATGATTCTCTTGTGTATTTAATGTCATGGCCCTACCTAATGTGACCCTTCTCCTGATCCATCATCATGTCAGGTAATAGAATATGGTCCGGCTGTACAAGCCCCGAACCTTAGCTTTTGCATGGAGTGGTATTCAGTGGTCATTATTGTCCAATGATTACAAGTACTACACTGGATTTAAAGGAGTTTGTTATATCTGTCTTATACACAAAGATCATCTGGTCCCTCTCCTCCAACCTACTAGGTCTCATTACTCTCCCTTACCTTCAAAGGAAAAGTTGCTTTGTTGCTGGGAGTCTTTAGGATTGATTGACATCCAAGACGTGCAGTGGGCTTAACATGGAGATACCTAAGCAGCAATTCAAAGCTCCAAAACCGTAAAGCTTATCACCAGGTGGCCAGCAGGTGGAGCCTGGCACCAAATGCCGCACTGACCGCCCAGTGGCAGGTCACCACATACACATGGTGGCTGGAATCGGGGTTCCGAGCATGGCGACAGTCCCGACCTGGCCTCCACCAGCAGTCAACAGGCTGCTGGAAGTTTAAATCTTCAGGTCCCAAGTTCGCCCCCTCCCCAATTCCATCCCCCATGCCATGATGGTGGCAGGTAGGGCCCTGGGCCCGCTGCACCCTCCAAACCTACCCCTATGGTGAGCTCACCATGAAGGGAGCAGTCTCTGGAGTTTGAGCAGGCCCAGGGACAAGTCACCGTATGGACGCGGTAGCTGAAATCGGGGCTCCTGGCGTGGAGATAACCCCAGCCTGGCACCCACCCTGTAAAGCATTTTTGATGGGTGCCTAGTCATATTTAGGGTTTCTTTGTACTCAAAATGCAGACTATTATAAATTTTACTATTTTTCAGAGGAATCATATCATGCATTTATACCAATTTCAAATTCAAAGCAAACATTACTATACTTTTATTTCCATTCAATCATGCTATCTTTATCAGAAAAAAATAAATTTGCAGGTTGAAAATAACACTTCTTAATAGCTTAAACATAGTTATTTGTTTTATCCTATCGTGTGTGTATATCCATTTCCATATATATCCGATCATACATACTAGGTTCAGAATAATAAATCAATAATACCAATATAACTTACAAATTCAAGATCTATTTGTGATTGTTTTGTCCTTGGGTTATATCCTACTGAGGATTACAAACAAATTATTGCACATAAATCTTACTTATTTTCATCTTATTTGCAAGACAGAGAAAGAGAGATCCATTCCATCTACTGGTTCATTCTCAAATGCCTGTAACAGGTGGGACAAGGCCATGGCAAATCCAGGAGCCAGTAATACAAGCCAGGTCTCATGGGGCTGGAAGGGACCCAAGGACCATCACCTGTCACCTCCCAGGACCCACAAGGAGAAGAGAGCTGGAATCAGAAGTGGAACCGGTACTCAAACTCAGGCCCTGGATGTGGGATGCAGGCATCCAGGTGTCACACAGCTGCTGGCACTGAGCGCTCACCATGGATGTCTACCTTTAAATCACTCCTGTATGAGTGTAAGCTGCCAGCTCCACACACAGATCATTTTGCCTCACTTAAATTGTGCTGTATAATGATGTATTTACATGGTAAATGTAAATGTAGAAGACAAACTACATCCAGGAGGGCTGACTAGCATCCCTTCATCTGGCTTTCTCTTCCCCGCAGGGAACTGTTTACTAGGTTTTGGTAAATAAATATGTATATTCCTCTATTCTTAGATGTAATATACTTTGTGCAATATTCTCCACTTGTTTTCATTCAACAATTCATCTTAGAAGTCATTCTATATGAACTGGTGTGGTAGCAAGGAAAGCTAACATTCTGTCTGCTACCATTGGTATTCCTTATGGGAGCCAGTTCTGTGCCAGCTGCCCCAATTCCAATCCAGCTCTCTGCTTATGACTCATGAAAGCAGCAAAGAATAGGCAAGTGCATAGGCCCTTTTACCACATGGAAGACCCAGAAAAAACTGTGGGTTCCTGGTTTCAGATTAGCTTGGCTCTTACCACTGTAGTTTTCTGGCAGTATAACCAGGGGTGTAAGACTATTTTACATCTCTTCTTCTCTCTGTAAATCTATTTTTCTTAGAAAAATTAATAAATCTTTAAAAATTTTTAGAGGGCCCAGTGCGTTAGCATAGTGGTTAAAGCCCTCACCTTGCACACGCCAGGATCCCATATGGTTGCTGATTCTAATCCCAACGGCCCTGCTTCCCTTCCAGCTCCCTGATTGTGACCTGGGAAAGTCGAGGATGGCCCAAAGCTTTAGGACCCTACACCCATACAGGAGACCTGGAAAAGCTCCTGGCTCCAGGCTTCAGATTGGCTCAGCTCCAGCCATTACGGTCACTTGGGGAGTGAACCATTGGATGGAAGATCTTCCTCTCTGTCTCTCCTCTTCTCTGTATATCCACCTTTCCAATAAAAAATTATTTAAAAAACAAAAATAAAAATTTTTAGAAAGAAGCCAACCAATAACAACATGCAGATAAGTCCTCATGTACAAAATGGACACAAGGCACAGGGACAGGCATGGCTGAACTGCTGAGACACAAGCCCAGGATCAGAGTTTTCAGATGTCAGGAAAGGATGGTGAACAGAGCCAAGTTCAGAGCCATGGGACCTTCAGCAGCTGGATGGTAGAGTAGAAAGGGCAATCTTGGGTCAGTTGTCCAGTCTCTTGTACCTGTGTCTCAACCAGAACGCAGCTGGAGGCTTCCTCATCACAGTTTTAAACCATAACCTGCTGATGGACACTTGAGTTGTTCCCTGTCTTGTCCTGTCACAGACAGTGCTTACACAGACAGTGGGTATGCTTTATCTCAGATCACAGGGTTAGGTATGGTAGAACATCTCACCAGCCTGGTTGGAAGAATTTTTCTACAACCCTCCAAATTATGTTCACTCAGCAGACAGGTAGCAAGCCAACTGCTCACATCAGAATGGTGGGAGACAGTAACTAATTTTGCCAGATGCACAGCAAAGAGCCAGGCAGCTATTGCTCACTTCCCAGACCTTGCAGAGAACTGAAGAGGACATGAACTCCTCCTGGGGCAGGTGTAGGGGAGTCTCTGGTTGGGCCCCAGTGCCTCCTGGGATTGGTGGCAGGAGACCAGCTTGCTCTGGAAATGTGGAAGCAAAGAGCTTGACTGCAGGGGCCTACAGCTAGGCTGGTTGTTATTGAGGGTTTTGTGGAAAGTATTGTAAGACATCTCAAATTAGAGCCTTGAGGGAGGACTTTAGCTCCAAGGCTGATGGCTGGATTCTGAGTCTTGTCATCCAGAGTTTTGCAGGCCAGCCTGATACCCTAAGGACTCCTTCTCATTAATGTGTCCATCTTCAATTCAGAGTGGACTTGAGATGATGTTGGGGGAGAGAGAGGAACTGCTAGCTAAGGGATAGAGAGCCTAGAGTTGAGGAAAGTATGTCAGGGATGGGGACCAGGATTCAGAGCTCCAACTGGGAGCACATCTAACACAGGTTCCCTGGAGCTGATTTGATGATTCAGTTGGATAATTCTCTGTAAGCAACTTCCAGCATCTCTGTGGTTGCTGACTAATGTCCAGACTGCTTCACTTTAATCCATCTCTTTGCTTATGGCCTGGGAAAACAGTGGATGATGAACAAAGTTCTTTGGATTCTCTAATGCATGGGCGATCTGAAAGAAGCTCCCGGCTTCTGGCTTTTGTTAAGCTTAGCTCAGTTGCCACTGGGGGAATGAACCAGTGGATGGGAGAACTTTCTCCTGCTGTCCCTTCTCTCTGTAAAATCTATCTTTTCAATAAAAAAATGCATTTTAAGATGATTTATTTATTTTTATTGGAAAGGCAAATTTACAGAAAGAAAAAGATTTTCCATCTGGTGGTTCACTCCCCATGTGGCTGCAATGGCAGGGGCTAAGCCAATCTGAAGTCAGAAGCCAGCAGCTTCTTCCAGTTCTCCTACTTGGGTGGAGTGTCTCTAGGCTTTGGGCCATCCTCGACTGCTTTCCCAGGTCACAAGCAGGGAGCTGTGTGGGAATGTGTGCCCATCTGGAATCTCAGGGGTTGCAGTGCGGGGACTTAGCCACTAGGCTACTGGTCCAGGTCCCAAAATAGCTAAATGTTAAAAACAAAGAAACAAACAAAGAAACAAAAAAAAAATGAGTAGAGTGGAGTCACTCACATAATACCTCAGTCTTCTGGAAACCTGGTGTCAATGGTACTGCCCAGTGTGGGGGTGCCCCCAAAGAGTCGCATAGGATGACTAAAGAGCACAGCTAGGGGCTCAGGGTGATCTGGGTGCCAGAGAACAGCAGCTTGAAAAATGGAAAAATCTTTCCCGGGAAGGAGGTGTGGAAAGTGTAGATGTGGTTCTTGGTGGTCGCGTCATAGAAGGTGACCTCCTTGCCCTCAAAATCCACGTAGACACCCACTCTGCTGGAGCAGACTGGGAGGTTCTCCCGTGAATCTTTCCCAGTGATTGCCTGGCACTCTAAGTTGCTGACGATTTGCAGCACCCAGAAGCCACTCGCGGGCTCCAGGGTCAAGCTGCCCTGCCTTGGCACTTTTTCCCAAGCCACACCCACGACACCAGCCCCGTCCCCCTTGAGCCCACTGAGCTCCACCTCCCAGGTGTGTCGGCCAGTGGAGAAGCCTGGAGATCCCAGAATGCAACGAGATGGGTAGAAGGACTGCTGCTTTACTGGAAATATCGAGTGGTTCTGAGAGATCACAGCTGCTGTCACCGTTTTCAGATCCCAGGAAAGGCTGAGTCCAGGGTGAGCTGAGGCCACGTCGAAGGTCACAGGGGCTGTGAGAAGAGGAGGAGAAAGAGGTGCAGCCTGGGTCAAGTCCCCACGCAGAAGATTTTATCATGGGGATGGGTTCTGTCATCTGTGACCAGGTAGGCCTTAACTTCTTTGTGGACTTAAACTCTGGAGAAGCGAGAGGGAGTAGACACAGCTTCAGGGGCCTCATCTGCCCATGAGAGGGCACCACAGGCCAGGTAACAGTCAGAAGGCCAGCATAATTGCGGCTTCTCCTAAGAATGAGTCCTTCCCTCCTGAGAGTGATCAAAACCACTTCCACCACCCTGACACCCAATCCCAGGAGCCCAGACCCTTCCCTTAGTTCCCCACAAGATGGAGCACCCAATAGCCTCTGACACTCACTCTGCAGTTGCTGGAGGTCAGCAGTGCTCTTGGGACCTCGGAGGCTCCTGGTGTTGGTGACTTGGGTGTTCCCTGGTACGCAAGTAGGAGAGGCTCTGTTTCCCGGCAGGTTCAGTTGTGGTCTATAGCTGTTCATCTTGCGTTGTAATTGAGCTGGGGGGTGGAGAGTTGAGGATCCTGAGTTGTTTGTTGGGTCACCTTTGACAGAGAAGGAAAGAAGAGCAAGATGAGTGGGAGCAAGAGGGTAGGAATCCCCCACCGCCCTCACGATCTCAAGGAGCTCACTCCGGGGCTACCACCTCCTACAGTTAGTGGAAAGTGGACAGGGAGGCATGTACACCCCAACGCACAGCAAACCTAACGTCTGCCTAGACCACTCAAGGTACCTGACACATCTTCAAGGCCTGTGGAGGCCACAGAGTCCCCTCCTCCACCAATCTTCTCCCTCTTACCCTCATTCCTGTTTTCTGTTCTTTCCCTTTTCTCTCCAACTCAGGTTGGCACTGAGAACAGTCATTGGTCCCTGCAGCTGTGGTGAGGGCGAGGACACATATCCTGCAGCTCCCTCTGCAGGCTCTGTCCACCTTTACCCACCCATGGGTTTTGTATACTTTCTACCCCCACAGGCTAGAGCAGATTCCTATCTGGGGTCACTGTTGCCTTAGGCTGGGAGCTTCTACACAGTCACTCACTTAGCACCGGCTGGAGTTCGGCAAAGCTTGCCTGACGTCGTAAGCTCCCGGTGCCCGAGGTATCAGCAAATTGTGTGTTTTTAGGAACCCAGGCAAGAGAGGCTCTGCTTCGTGGCAAGTTGAATTCTGGCCTAGCACTGTTTATCTCAGAGTGGGACCGAATTCGAGGTTGACATTGAGCTGTGATGTGGAAAGTTGAGGATCCCATGTTGGCTGATGGGTCACCTTTGACAGAAGGAAAGGAGAAGAGCCAGGTCAGTAGGAGCAAAATGGCAGGAATCCCCCACTGTCCTCAAAAGTTCAAGGATCTCACTCTGGGGATCCCAGCTCCTATAGTCAGTGGAAAATCAGCAGGGACAGAGGGAGGCATTCATGACCCAAATCACACCACACTTCATATCACCTGTGAGACCTGACACCTCTTCAAGACCTGTGGAGGTCACAGCGTCTCCTCCTTCACCAACCTCCTCCCTCTGACTTTCATCCCTGTTTTCTGTTCTTTCCCTTTCCTCTCCACCTCAGTTTGGAACTGAGATCAATCATTGGTCCTAGTAGCTGTGGTGAGGGCAAAGACACATGTCCCCAGCTCCCTCTGCAGGCTGTGCCCACCTTGGAGCACACACCAGGTTTGTATCCCTCTTCAGCCCCACAGTCTCCTGTTTTCAAGACCAGACTCCTACCTGGGGTTGCTAGCTCAGGTTGTGAGCTTCTGTCTGCATTAGGATTATTTTTCTCAAGCAGGAACACTAGGAGTAGGAGAAGGAAAGCTAACTTTCATGCTTAAACTCAGAGGGTACAAAGTATAGTAAGGAAATTACCCTGCCAATCACGAATAACTGGTACCAGAGATTTCCAGGGGACACTACTGCTGCCCCAAAAGGAAGTGCGAAAACTTTTCAGTTAGCCTCAGGTTCAGTAGGAGAGGGTCATTGTTGGCCTGTGCCACTGGGACCTGATAGTGGGAAACTGAATACCCACATGAAGTGGAGCACCTAGTCCTTGTCCCTCCTAATGGAGACCTCTCCCAGGAGCATGGGTATTGCCAAGCAGGGCAGCTAAGATGGCAAAGAAGGTCCTGGGTCCAACATGTCTAGATCCATTCTTTTCTTCCCTAGCTCTGAAGTGGGAAGAGACTAGTTGATGATTTTTATTACTTTGGGATATTTTTGTGGGGCTGTGAGTTTTCTGGGTCTAAAAGTATAAAATATCCTCGTAGGCCTGTTATTTCTTCTTTTGTGCAAGACTTCTCTCCTCTTCCCCTTTAGGGGTCCTCACTCTACCCCAGGGGCAGGAAGCAGCTCTGTACCTCCACTTACCACTCTGCCTGTGGGTTGCATTCATGTCTTGGAGGATTTTGCCTTGGTGTTTCTTCCTGTCAGCCTGGAGCTGCTCTGGGGGGTGGAGAACAGAAGGCATGAGAGGCTGTGGAAGCTGAGCAAAGAATCCAGGGTTGCACCACAATGCCGTTATGTAAAACACCTGCGAGTAGTGAGCTGGCATTGTCTCTCTCATTCTCGGTGCATTTGAGACTCCCAGCCTTGCCGCCCTGCTTCCCTAAAGTATCCACACAGCCCAGAACTGTCCAGTTGACATGTGATTTGACCTGGAAGCAGGAACCACCCATTTTGTGGAACTTAAAAATTCATGAGAACCAGTACCAAGGTGTATCTGTCACATTGGGGTATCTCATATGGACACAGAATCAAGTCCCAGCTTCTCCATTTCTGATACAGCACCCTTTGTATTGCTTGGGAAAGCAGCAAAAGATGACCTAATGCCTTGGGCCCCTGAACCCACATGGGAGATCCAGAAGAAGCTCCTGTCTCCTGGCTTCCACCAACCCAGCTCTAGATGGTGCAATTTGGGTAATAAACCTGCAAACAGACTATATTGCGCTCCTTGCCTCTCCTTTTCTTTGTGATTCTGCCTTTCAAAAAAAAAAAAAACCAAATATTTTTACAAATCCACGGAAAAATGATATTATAAGATAAATTTGAGTGAGATTCAGGTGCAGTGTTAAACATGCTTCTTAGGACACTTGATGCCCAGCTCTGTTTCCAATTACAGCTCCCCACAAATGGGCATCCTTGGAGGTGCAGGTGATTGCCCAAACGCTTAGGTCCTGCCACCCACATGGAAGACCCAAACTGAGTTCTTGACTTCTGACTTTTCTGGGCCAGCCCTAGATGTTGTAGACATTTAGTGAAGTGAATGAATGGATGGAAGATTGCTGCTTTTTTTCCTCCAATTATCTACCTTTTAAACAATTTTGTTAGGTTTATTTATTTTTATTGAAAAGGCAGATTCAGAGAGAGGAGAGAGGAGGAGAGATGGAGAAAAGACATTCCAACTGCTAGTACACATCCCAAATAGCTACAACAACCAGAGTTAGGAGCTGGTCAGAAATCCTGAGCTAGGAGTTTCTTTTGGGGCTCCAACATGGATGCAGGGATGCAAGGCTTTGAGTCTTCCTCTACTGCTTTTCCAGGCCACAGGCAGCAAGCTGGATAGGAAGTGGAACAGCCAGGACATGAACTGGCACCCATATGCGATGCCGGTGCTTGCAGGCAAAGGACTAGTTAATTGAGCCATCATGCTAGCTCCTTAGACAATTTTTAGAAAGTTCATTCTGGGTGCCTGGCACATTAGTCTAGTAGCTAAAATCCTTACCTTGCATGAGCTGAAATCCTATATGCTTGCCAGTTCAAATTCTAGCTGCTCCACATACCAACCCAGCTTCTGGTCTGGGAAAGCAGTGGAGAATGGCCCAAGACCTTGGGACCCTGCACTTGCGTGGGAGACCCAGGGAAACTCCTGGCTCCTGGCTTCGGATCAGCTCAGCTCTGGTCATTGTGGATGCTTGGGGAATGAATCAGCAGATGGAGGATCATTTTGTTTTAATTGATTACATTGCATTATGTGACACTATCTCATAGGCTCTGGGATTCCCCCAACCCCTCCTTATGCCCTCCCAACATGGTGGATTCCTCCACCTTGTTGCAGTATTACAGTTCAAATTCAGTCAAGATTCTTTCATTGTAAGCATAGAGTCTAGCATCTTATTGTCCAGATAAATTCAATGGTTTCTTGGGGAAACCATCTCTGGTCTGAAGGCAGAGCTGGCAGAATATCATCCCCTCCAATGAAAAGCCCCAACATAACATCAACAACAATTTACAACATTATGGAATTAATTGACATGGTATTGAGTAATCAATATGTTAAAAAATTCAAGTTCTTAACCACATCAGGTGACTACTTCATTGACATTTCTATTTTAGTTTATATACAGAACAGGCTGCTATACACTTTGACATGGCTATAGGGTACTATTCAGCTGCCTCGTGTCTATTATCATTTTAGCATTCAGCAGTTTATAGTATGGAAGCTTAATTTTGCTGAACTTGGCAGATTTTGGGATAGTCTAAACTGGCTTACAACTCTAACAAGGCATCTGTCAACAGTTGAGGTACAGAACAGTTTTAGGAAGGGTGTGCAGAACCTTAGTGAGGAGTAACTAATCTTTGTGTCCTACCTAGTAAGGTATGTGTGAGTCCACGCTGACCGTTTCCTGTCTGGTTCCAAGCTTTCCTTGTTGTTCTCTGTCTATCAATTCCAATTTGTGTGTGTGTGTGTGTGTGTGTGTGTGTGTGTGTGTGTGTTTGTGTTGGGGTGGGGGGCTCTGGAGCGACCCTGATGGTCATTGCAAGATAGGGTGGGGATCCAAAGTTGGAACTAAGTGAGGACCAGAGCAAGCTCCTTTCCCTAGTCCTGAAGGAAGCTTACTGTTCTTATGTTTCTGCGGGCTGCTCAGGGCTCCTAGCTGTTGTTTCGATGACCTTGGATCCTGCGAGGAAGGGTTTGGGCTTCTTCCATCCTATGTGATAGATCCAAACAGGGGTGGATGACCTCAGAGTTCTTGGCCTCCAAAGGCATTCCAGTTCCCCGTGGTCTCCTTGGCAGTTGGGATTTAGTCCTTGGTGCCCACACTGATAATCCTTGGTGAGGATCTGAGAGTCTCCAGGGTTGGGATACAAGCCTCCTCCTGTCCACCTGTTTCACTCTGGGGTCCCCCCTTGCTCTGTGCATATGACCTCCTATTAGGTTGTCAGGATTGCTCTTGATTCCCCCTGTATGTCTTTGTAGTTTTACTATTCTCTAATACTGATTCGAGTCTGTTATCAATAATTTATCTGTTATGTTTCTGATAGGTTATACTTCACGTCTTCCTCACACATTCTAAGGAGATGGAAGATTTCTCTGCTCTCAATCAGATGGAGGATCTTTTTCTTTGTCCCTTCTCTCTGTAAGTCTTACTTTCCAATAAAAAACAAATCTTTAAATTTAAAACAATCTGGGCCCGGCGCAATAGTGTAGTGGTTAAAGTCCTAGCATTTAATGCGCCGGGATCTCATATGGTCGCTGGTTCTAATCCCGGTGGCCCTGCATCCCATCCAGCTCCCTGCTTGTGGCCTGGGAAAGCAGTCAAGAATGGCTGCAGCTTTGGGACCCTGCACCCATGCAGGAGACCTGGAAGAGCTTCTTGCTCCTGGCTTCAGACTGGCTCAGCAGCAGTTGTTGTGGTCACTTGGGGAGTAAACCATAGGACGGAAGATCTTCCTCTCTGTCTCTGATCCTCTCTGTATATCTGACTTTCCAATAAAAATAAATACATCTTAAAAAAATAAATTTAAAACAATCTGACATTCCAATTTAAAAATAAATGATTTTTTAAAGTTCTATTTGGTTCAAACCATTTTGAAGTAGATTTTTTAATACATGCTTTCCATGAACATTTAAACATGAATCATATAATTTTTATTTAATTTTTTCTTGTGGTAGTTGGAAAGGCAGATCAGATTACAGAGAAGAGAGACAGAGAGAAAGGTCTTTCATCTGCTGGTCCACTCCCCAAATAGCTGCAACAACAGGAGCTGAGCCAATCTGAAGCTAAGAGCCAGGAGCCTCCTTTGGGTCTCCCACATGGGTGCAGGGCTGTAAGATATTGGTACACCCTTTATTGCATTCCCAGGCCATAAACAACAAGCTAAATTGGAAGTAGAGCAGCCAGTAAACAAACCAATGCCCATATAGGATCCCAGCATTGGCAAAGTGAGTATTTAGCCTTTGAGCCATTGCACTAGGCCCATGCCTCCTATAATTTTACATTTTGCACTACTGGAGTCAATATTGTGGCATGGCAAGTTAATCTGAAACCTATGATGTTAATATCCCATTTGGCCACCTCTCCATTGGGTGATCATTTCTGCCACTCCACTTTCAATCCAACACCCTGCAAAGAACTGAGAAAATAGCAGAATGCGGCCCAAGTGTTTGGATTCTGCCATCCTTGTGGGAAACCCACATGGAATTCCTGGCTTCTACTTCAGCCTGGCCCAGGCCCTGCTGTCTCAGTCATTTAGAGAATGAGCCAGCACATGGACTGTCTCTCTTATTCTTTTTCTGTCTCTCCCATCCTCTTGATGCTCTGTCTTTCGAAACAATCAACCATCATTGAAATAATGAAAAAATATTAAAAATAAACAATAACAAAGTAAAAAGTGGGGATTCCTGGGTAAATGTGGAAGGGGGCTTGTTCCTCGGGGACACCTTCCTTTTGCATTTAGTGCATGGGAGATTTGGGGGAGGGGAAGCTCTTGTACTGGTCCTAGGAAGAAGACTCTATTCAGCCACCTTACTCTTGGCATAGAACACAGGCCTTCACATTGAAGGGCATCCCTACAAATACCAACCCTTAATCCTAGTTGCAAACCAAGAATACTTCTTAATGAGTATGTGACTCAATACCCAACCTTACACTCTGTCCTGCGTGATCTGCTTTCCTGCAAGACAGAATCTTCAAAACATCATCAATTATGAATGCATTTTCTGTAGTAAGAAATAGAAGTATGTATCACAGAAACAGGCAAAAAGGCAACCACGGGCTAAGCATCATAGAGTCTGGGAGCCCTGGAAAGGCACTACTGCCTCTCTTCCCATGGTCACTGACCTAGGCCAGAAGGGCAATATAAGAATCAGTGAGGGATGATTATAGACAAGCACCATGTGGAACAGAGCATGGGAAAATGCCTGAGGCAGGCATGACCAGGCTCATAGACCCTGGATGGGATGGATGCTGTGATAGCTGCTGACAGGAGAGACTCTTCCAGGTGGGGGAACAGAGGCCCCCTCAGCCTCTTTCTTACCTTCACACTTCCTCAGGCTCTCAATCACGGAGTCATGTCTGGACTTTGCTTCATTGAGTTGTTGATCCAGGCCCAGAGGAATTGGGGTTTTGCTGTGAAACTGAACCTGAAACTCTTCACTCCTAGGAGAACAGGCAGCACTGAGTGGGAGTCTGGTCCTTTGGACCCAGCCTTGTGAGGATGGAAACATGGCAGTGGTAGTGGTAGTGAGTATCAAGGACTAGGGAGCATTGAGCTCCCTAATGATAGGTTGTCACTGATGATAGGCTGGTGTGAGAAGCTGCCCAAGGAGACTTGGACGTGAAAGGGGAAGGAGAAAAGCAGTGGGAAAGAGAGAAGGGACCAGGAGGCATCCAGCTGAGCAGGGGGCCTGGAGGAGGACCAGGGAGATGGGGAGAACAGCTCAGGTCTCTCACAGCAAACTCATTTGCTCAGCTCAGATTTTCCTAATGCAGCATAAACCTCTGAGTGCAAAATCCCGGGGTGTGGGCGTTGGTGAGCAGGTAACATTTGAGATTATCTGAAGCTAAGGTGGATATTGATCCTTGAATGATTCAGGGGGCAGCATGCATGTGGGCTGACCATCATACCTTTTCAAGGTGCCTCTGATGTCCTGGAAGAGAAAGACAAACAGTATGATCTCAGCACTAGCTGACTCTTGTGGCCATGAGGAGCCGAGAGGCAAGTAGGTGTGGGCAGAGCCAGAGGGTTGAGAACATCTCTGAGACTTTTCTGTCTCTTCTCTCCCCTGTTCTCACTCACAGGGACACCTCCATGAAGTGCTCATATGACTCCAAGTGAAGACATGGTTAGACACCAACAAGAACCATTGACGATTAGAAAGAGAATAACATTTTGGAAATAAATTTTGTCTGATACTTAAATTAGCAGGGGAGCCCTATACACTGGGCCAGGGAAAAGACAGGAGTAAATTTGCATGAAATTACTTGAAAGAAAAGAATGAACATTCCAACCAGCACAATGGTTCACAAAACCCAGAAGAAGCTTCTGGCTCTTGCCTGGCACAGTCCAGGCCACTGTGGCCATTTGGGGAATGAACCAATAATAGCAGATCTCTCTCTCTTTTTTACTGTCTTTCCCTCTCTCACTGTAACACTGCCTTTCAAGTAAATAAATAAAACCTTTAAGAAAAAAAATTTCTTTTGTGGTCAATATTTTGAAGTCTATTTACAATTATTTTGCACATGGATTTTTAACAAATGGGAGATTTATTTTTGTTGGAAAGGCAGATTTACAAAGAGAAGAAGAGACAGAAGGAAATATCTTTCATCTGCTGATTAGTTTCCACGTGGTTGCAACAGATGGAGCTGAGCTAATTCAACACCAAGAGACTCTTTTGCATCTCGCACATGGGTGCAGGGTCCCAAGGCTTTGACCTATCCTCTGCTGCTTTCCCAAGCACGTTAGCAGGGAACTGGATAAGAATTGAAGCAGCTGGAATCTAACCAGAATGCATATGGTATGCTGGTGCTACAGGCAGCTTCTTAACTCACCAAGCCACAGCTCCAGTCCCACATATTTTAAAATATAATTTTCATCTATCTGAAAGGTAGAGAGACAGAGACAATTGAAAGATGCTCCATCTGCTGCTTTATTCCCTAAAAGCTCACAAAACCAGGGCTTAGCCAGGTGGCAGTCAGGAGCCTGAAACACAGCCCAGGTCTCTCACACTGGTTGCTGGATCCCAGGACTTGCCTCATCCACTGCTTCCTTGCAGGGCCAACATTAGCAGGAAGCTGGGTGGGAAGTGGAGGTAGGGTTCCAACCAGGCTCACCCACACGGAACATGGAATCTCCAAGTCGCATGTCAAACACTGCACCAAACACCTGGCCTTCTGCATGCTGAAGCTCTTCCTATGTGGCTTGCAATACATTTCTAAATTATACATGTGGTTCATGTTACATTTCTAAATTATGCTGGTCAGTAACTGACAGTATATTTCTAAATAATTTATGTGGGTTACCTATTGTAAATCACACGTGTGGCTCATACAACTGTTCCAAACAACATATTACCATTTCGACTCTTTCTGCTGGATGGTGCAGCCCTAGAGGCAGTGTTGAGGATTCTGCCAGACACAGGTGTGCTGGCCAGACACAATCCCCGAGCTCTGCTTTGCAGTGATTCCACCCCTGAGAGCTCACCTGCAGCAGCTGTCTGGGTGGCATCTGCTGCTTGGCCTTCAGAGTATCCATGAGATCCCTTAGCAAGCTGAGCTGCGCCTGGGTGTCAGCGTTATACTGCTCACACTCCTTGACACCATGTTGAGCCTGATGCTCGATGTTGGACAGGAGGAAGTTCTTATTCTCGTCCAGTACCTGCTGCAGGTGCTTGAATTCTGTGTGGATCCGTTGCTTCTCAATATTCACCTGGGCCTTGGTACAATTATAGGGACATAGAGAAGAGATGTTCTCAACTGACATTCCACTGATGCTATTCCATTTTAATTTTTGTATTTGATTATACTGAGTACCCATGTAGAACTTGAGAATAGATGAGAGCAAACTTTCTTTTTTTAGTTTTGAATTTTATAGTACAATTCCATAGGGTCTGGGATTTCCCTGCCCTCTCCCCAAAATCTCACCCCCAGACTGGTTTTCGCACCACTGAATAACCAACGCATGAGTGAAGAAATGAAAAAGATAACTCAAAAGCCTCTTGGGTAATATGATACCACTGTGTGATCCATGAGCCAGCAATGAATTCAACAAGAGTAAAGAAACTTTTTGAAAGAAATGAAAACAAAACCAAAAACATCAAAACACATGGAATCCAGCCAAACACAGGATGAAAAGGGTTACTGATCTTACAGTTTACATGAAGGCTGCCTTATGTCAGAAAGAATATATGCCATTTGTTCTTTTGGGATTGACTTATTTTACTGAGCATAATGGTCTTTAGTTGGGACCATCTGGTTGCAAATGGTATGATTTCAGTCTTTTCGACGACTGAGTAATATTCCATGGAGTAGATGTACCACAGTTTCTTTAACCACTCTTTTTTGGACAGACATCTGGGTTGTTTCCATGTATTTGCTATTGTAGTTTGTGCTGCTGTGAATATAGGATTACAGATTCCCTTCTCATATGGAGATTTCATTTCCTTTGATATATTCCTAGGGGCAGGATAGCTGCGTCATATGGCAAGTTTATTTGTAGTTCTCTAAACATGCTCCATACTGATTTCCATAGTCGTTGTACTAGCCTGCACTCCCACCAGCAGTGAATAAGGGTACCTTTACCCCATATCAATGCCAGCAGGTGTTGTAGTAGAGTTCTGAATGTAGGCCAACTTCACTGGAGATAGATGGAAACTTAATGTGGTTTTCATTTGTGTCTCCCTAACATTTGGGGAGCTTGAACATCTTTCCATATGTCTATTAGTCATTTGAATTTGTTCTTTAAAAAATAATGCTCATTTCCTTCACACATTCAAAGTTTTGTTTGTTGGTTGGTTGGTTTGTTTTTTACTCTCCCTGGGTTTCTGAAGCTCTTTGGGAATCCTGGATATTAGTCCCCTATCACTTGTGAAGTGTGCAAAGATTTTTCTCCCATTCTGTTGGTTGCTTTTTGATGTTGTTAATTGTTTCCTTTGCTGTGCAGAAGCTTTTTAGTTTGATGTAGCCCTGTTTGTTTATTTTGTCTTTGACTGTCTGTGCTTTTGGTGTCTTTTCCAAGAAGCCTTTCCCTGTTCCTGTATCTTGGAGAGTGCTTCCTATGTTTCCTACTGATTTCCACAGTGGTTGTACTGGCCTACATTCCCACCAGCAGTGAAGGAAGGTGCCTTTCTCCCCACATCCACTCCAGCAGGTGGTGTTATTCAAGTTCTGAATGTAGGCTAGTCTCACTGGAGTTAGGTGGTACTTCAACATGGTGTTCCTTTATATCTCTGTGACGGCTAGGAGCCTGAGCATCTTTTCATATGTCTGTTAGCCATTTGAATCTGTTCTTTTGAAAAACGTCTGTTCATTTCCTTCACCCATTTTGTTATAGGTTTTTTTTAAATTTTTGCTCCCTGGGTCTGAAGTTCTGTGTAAATCCTGGATATTAGTCCCCTATCACTTGTGTAGTATGAAAAAATTTTGTGCCGTTCTGTTGGTTGCTTCTTGATGTTGTTAATTGTTTCCTTTGCTGTGCAGAAGCTTTTTAGTTTGATGTAGTCTCATTTCTTCATTTTAGCTCTGGTTGCCTTTGCTTTTGGCATCTTTTCTAAGAAGTCTTTTCCTGTTGCTGTATCTTGGAGTGTGTTTTCTATGTTTTCCTTTAATAGTTGGGTGATTTTTGGGTGTAGATTTAAGTCCTTGATACATTTAGAGCTGATTTTTGTGTAAGTGACAGGTGCAACTCTTGCTTCTTAATTCTACAAGTTGCTATTCAATTGTCCCAACAGCATTTGTTGAAGAAACCGGGCTTTTTCCTGGATTATTTTTAGTTTTCTTGCCAAGAATTAGTCGGCTACACATGTGTGGGCTCCCTTCTGGTGTTTCTATTCTGTTCCGTTGATCTTCTTCTCTGTTTCTGTACCAGTACCAGACTCTTTTGATGACCACTGCTCTGTAGCATGTCTTGAGGTCAGGAATTGTGATTCCTCCAGCTTGATTTCTATTTTTCAGGATAGCTTTAGCTATTTGTGGTCTCTTGTGATTCCAGATGAACTTTTGCATCTTTTTTCTATTTCTGAGAAGAAGAATATTGCTGGGATTTTGATTGGGATTGCATTGAATCTGTATATTGCTTTTAGTAACATGGTCATTTTGATGATATTGATCCTGCCAATCCAGGAACATGGTAAGTTTCTCCATCTTCAAGGTCTTCCTCTATTTCCTTTCTAATGCTTTAGAGTTTTCATCATAGAAGTCTTTCACATATTTAGTTAGCTTAATTCCTAGGTATTTAAGATTCCTCTCCTCTATTTTAAAGGAGACTTTACTTGCAATTTCTTTCTCATCCATGGAATTACTTGTGTACACTAGTGCCATCGACTTGTGTTCATTAATTTTGTATCCTACTACCCTGCAAAAGTCTCTTATTAGTTCCAATAGTGTCTTGACTGAGTCTTTTGGTTCTCCTACGTAGAAAATCATAATTTCATTTTCTCTTTTCCAAGTTGAATTCCTTTAATTCTTTTTTTTTTTTTTTTTGCCTAATAGCTCTGGGAAGGACTTCCAATACTATATTGAAGAGTAGTGGTGACCGTGACATCACTGTCTATTTCCAGATCTTAGATGAAAGGCTTCTAATCTTTCCCCATTGAGTATGATACTAGAGTTGGGTTTTTCGTGTATTGCTTTTGTGTTATAGAATGTCCTTTCTATGCCTATCTTGCTTAGGGTTTTCAGCATGAAGTGGTGTTGAATTTTATCAACTGATTTCTCTGCATCTATTGAGATGATAATATGGTTATTATTTTTCTATTTGTTGTTGTGATGTACCACATTTATTGATTTGTGAATGTTGAATCATTCCTGCAAACCAGGGGATGAATCCCACCTGGTTTGGATGAGTGATCAGCCTGATGTGCTGTTGGATCATTTTGCCTAGTATTTTGTTGAGGATCTTTGCGTTTATGTTCATTGAAGGTATCAGTTTGTATTTCTCTTTTTCTGTTGTTTTTCTGTCTGGTTTTGGTATTAAGATGATACTGGATTCATAAAAAGGGTTTGGAAAAATTGCTTTCTATTGTTTGGAAATGTTTGCATGTCCTCCTGGTTCTTTTGACTTCTTGGTCTCTAGTTTGACTCCCTGATGGTCTGAGAAGATGCGTGATATAATTTTGACTTTTTAAAAATCTGCTGAGGCTTGTCTTGTGGCCTATAATATGGTCATTTCTGGAGAAGTTTCCATGTACTGATTTTAAAAAGAGTGTATTGTCTGCAGGATGAAAGGTTCAGCAGATATCAACTATGTTCTGTTGTTTCCTTGTTGAGTATCCGAACTGTCGATTTGTCTGATGTTAAAGGGGGTATTAAAGTCCCCCAATAATTATTGTGTTGGAGTCTATTTCTCCATTGAAATTCATTAGTATTTGTTTCACATAGCAAGATGCCTTGGCATTTGGTGTGTATACATTTATTATGGTGATATCTGCTTGCTGAATGGATCCTTTGATCATTATGTGTGTCCTTTACCTCTTTTAATGTTTTTCACATTCAAGTCTATATAATCTGTTATTAGAATGACTATGCTATTTATTTTTCCTTACCATTAGTTTGGAGTATCTTTTTCCATGCTTTCACTTTCAGTTTACACTGATCTTAATTGGTGATATGTGTCTCCTGTAAGCAACAAACAGATGAGTTTTGGGTTTTGATCCAGTCCTCTAATCTATGGCATTGGATTGATGAGTTTAAGGCATTTACATTCAATGTAATATGAATGGGTAGAAATTGGTCCTGTCATTTCAGCAATGGGTTGTTGTTCGATTTAGTCTTCTGTTGGCCTTTGAGGGGGGTGTTCTCCACATTTGCCTTTGATTTTGCTAGTTGCTATTCCTTTTCTCTTTCAAGAGGACATCTTTGAGTATCATTTGTAGGGCTCATTTAGAAGAGGCAAATTCTGAGAATTTTCTTTAATGTGGAAAATTTTTGTCTCATTTTCAATGGCAAAATAGAGCTTTTCTGGCTACATTATTCTGGGCTGACAATTTTTTTTCTTTTAGAATCTAGAATATGTCACTCCATTCTCTTCTGGACTGTAGCGTTTCCACTGAGAAATTAGCAGTATATCTAATTGGGATTCCTCTACAGGTCACTTGATTTTTTTCACGTGCAAATTTAAGGATGTTTTCCTTATGTTCAACTGAAGAGAGCTTGATTATCATGTGAAAAGGTGAAGTTTACTTTTGTTCAACTCTGTTGGGAGTTCTGTGCCCCTCCTGTATATTGTTTTCTAATTCTTTCTCCACATTAGGGAAGTTTTTGTTTATTATTTCATTGAACACACCTTTAACTCTAGCTTCTCTTTCTACATGTTCTGGAACTCTCATAACTCTTATATTGGACCTTCTAATCATGTCTTTTAATTCTTGGATACTTTTTTTTAAGCTCAACTCAGTTCTGTTCCAGCTTTTTGTTTGTTTCCCCCTGGTGACGGGAAATATCTTCCAACTCTGAAATTCTGCTTCACTCATTCTGTTATTAAGACTTTTCACTTTACTTTTAATTTGTTCCATTGTGTTCTTAATTTCTAATATGTCAGCTTTTACTTGATTGATTGCTACTATTTCAGTTGTGACACATTCCTTAAATTCCTTGAATCATGTATGTGCTTCCCATTGTTGATAAGAAGCTTTATAACAAGTATTCTGAATTCTATATCTCCCATTTCTTGATGTCCTCCTCAGTTAACTCAGCTAAGTCTGAGGAGCTTTTGCTCCTTTGCTCGAGAATCTTCAGTAATATTTATTGTGCCTTTGTCTCTTCTTTTACCTTTGGTCACTGCTGTTCTTGTTAGCAGGTTCTTCTCCTTAGGGTGGTTTCTAAGTTGTGTTACCACAGGTCTGCAAGTCAGTTTTATGTAAACAAGCAGTGTCCTAGAGTAGGGAAATACCAGCTATGCTAAATAACTGGATTGTTGGTGGCGCTGATCTTGCCGACACCAGCTGGTCATCAAGTCTGAGGGCCGCCTGCTGAAACTATTTTGGGTGGAGCCTGTAGAGTGCCACAATGGAACTATTTTCTCCAAGGGACCTGCATGAAGCTAAAAGTGATTTTGCTCTCAGTTTAAGTGCTTGCACAGCTCAGCTATGGTCCCAGCAGTCCCTCAGTGTCTGGTCCTGTGAAAATGGCACCTGCTCGCTACTGATTTAGCACATGTGCAGTTACCTCTGCTCCTCCCGACCCTCTCCCCCCCCTTCAGTCTTTGCCCCTCTAAACAAAATGACATCTGACAGGGCACTGATGAAGATCTGGGGTTGCTGGCTGTCAGATCCAGGTACCACACAGTCCCAGCAGGATGCAAAGCTGACACTGTTTTTCCTATGGGATAAGTTCAGTGTGATTAGCCAGAAATGAGCCCGTTCTTGACAGTCCCTTCAAATCCGCACTCTTTGCACTACTACACAAAATGGTGTCCCATCTGGCGTTACTGAGAGTCTGTGATGTGAGATCCACCCCGTCCCTGAATTTTGTCTTGGAGTCACTGCTCCTGCTCTCCTCATTGTTGGGCCAAACACATCAGCAGTTCTTTGCCTGTATTCACTTCTGAAGTTCCCGGTCAACTCCCACACTCACCTGGCTGCTGCAGACACTCTAGCCAGTACAGGATCCCTGGTTGCCACTGGATGCCCAGATGGCCTGAGTCCAGATCACTGTTCTCTGGCTGCTGGTGCATTATCCTATCACTGCAACACTTCTCCACCATTGCCCCTACTATCCTGTGTACAGTGGTCTCCAGGTACTGCCATGCCAAATGCCTGACCTATCTTTTCCTGAAATCTGTTCCCTGTGTTTCACCCTAATGATTCTCCATCATCCCAAACCTGTCTACACCCTATACCGCCATCTTGATGACCAAGAATAAACTTATTTTTTCCTTAGAGATTTTTTTATTTGAGAGAGAGAGAACTTCTCTTTGCTGGTTCACTCTCTGAATGCTCACAGCAAGCTGAGGTAAGACATATTGAAATCATGAGCCAGGACCTCCATCCAAATCTCCCACATGTGTGCGCAGGGGCACAAGCACTTGTACCTTCTTCTCTTGCTTTCCCAGGTGCATAGGCAGGGACCTGGATTAGATATAGAGCAGCTGGACCTCAAACAAGTACTCAAATGTGATGCTTTTGTCAAAGGAGGCACATTATCATACTGTACCATGATTCAGGTCCTGAGAACTCACATTTAAAAGCACTTCTCACAGCAGTGCTGTTGTAAAGCCCATTAAGACATTGTTTGCAACAAAAGCATCTCATATTTGAGTGCTGGTTCAAGTACCGGCTGCTCTGCTTCTGATTTAGTTCCTGCAAATGCACCCTGGAAGACAAGAGAAAACAGCCCAAACACTGGGCTCCTATCACTGCATGGGAGACATGGATGAAGCTTGGAGTTTCTGGCTTCTGCTTAACCACCTCCTCACCACCGAGACCATTGTAAAGTGAAACAATGAGTGAAAACTTTGTCTCTCCTCTAACACTCTCACTGTTACTCTTCCTCTCAAGTCTTTAATATTTATTTAAATAGAAACACTTCCTTTATGCTTACTGCCACATTCTGCTATCATTTATGTCATCATTTTTTGTTTCAAGAGTTTGCGTAAAACTCACTTTCTGAAAGTTTGTTCAGTTTTAAATGTTTTCATGTAGTTTTAAACTTTTTTCCTTTGGCACACAAAAACAAAGAAACACAGTTTGGGGTTTTTCCTTACCATGAAGTGGCTGATCTTCTTGTCAACTTGAGCCTTCATGTGTACAAGTTCCTGCTCCTTTTGCTCCAAGATCCCCACATGCAACTGGATCTGCTCCTGTGGGGAGAGGGACCTTCAGTCAAGGCTCTGCCTGGATTGCCCTTGGGCTCATAAAGCCATCTGCCTTCTCCAGAGAGCAGATAAGAAGCTCCTGCGAGTCCTGGGAGTAAGTGTTAATTCATACCCCTTTCTTCAGCTTCGGGGAAGGGAGAAATATGAACCTACATGACCTAAAAGAGAAGAGGATTGCTGTGTCTCTTTAGAGTAATGTTTGGATGATGCTTCAAGACTGTCAAACAACTCTCAAAACCACTCCCTCACCTGTTCTACCAAGTTTCAAGAGGTACGTTTGGGGTCTGCTGCTATTGACCTGGGAAACCAATGAAGGATGGCCCAAGTCCTTGGGTTCCTGCATCTATGTAGGCTACCAGGAAGAAGCTACCAGCTCTCATTTGTGACTGTCTCAGCTCCAGCTGTTTCAGCAGTTGGTGGAGTGATGACAGAAGACCTTTCTCCGTCTCCGTGTCTCTGTCTATCTGTCTGTCTGTCTGTCTGTCTCTCTCAATATACCTTTCAAAAAAAGAAACCTTTTTTTTTTTTTAAAGAGATGTAAGTTTGATTTGAAGGGTGAGGCATCTGAGGCTCAGAGAACCCAAAAGATCCCTTGAAAGTCACACAAACAACTTAAAATCTGGACTTGAGCCCCACATCTTTTTTTATTTTATGTATTTATCTTATTTTTAATATTGCTTACATACTTGAAAGGGATGCATGTTTATGTGCATCTCTGAATACGGTGGGAAGGGTCAAGGTATAGGAAGAGGTGAGTGGGAACTATATTTCAACTCTTTTTTTCTCCCTTGTCTGCTGGGGCAGTTAGTGGGGTAAATGAGGGGGGCTGCTCCTTGATGTCAAACTACATGTGACATGACATGATAATGTCTTAGAGACCCCAATGTGGAGTCCATATCTTCTGAATCAAATTCCTATGTCTTGGGACCAATGCATGGCTCAAGAGGCCAATCTTCCCCATTCAAATGACAACATCCCATATAGCTGCAGGTTCACGTCCTGGTTGCTCCCCTTCTAATCCAGTTCTCTACTTATGGTTGGGGAAAGCAGAGGAGGATGACCTAAGTCCTTGGGACTCTGCACCCATGCGGGAGAGAGACATGGAAGAGTCTCCTGGCTCCTAGCTTAGGATCAGCTCACCTCTAGAAATTGCAACCATTTGGGAAATGAGCCAGTTTATGGATCATCTTCTCTCCTTCTCTCGGCATATCTACCTTTATAATAAAAATAAATAATTCTTCTTTTAAATCTGTGGGGGACTGACGAGATGGCCTAATTGGCTAATCCTCCTCTTGCAAGCACCAAGACCCTATTTGAGTTTCAGTTTGTGTCCTCATCCAGCTCCCTGTTTCTGGCCTGGGAAGTAGCAGAGGATGGTCCAAAGCCTTGGGACCCTGCACCCAACTTGGAGACCTACAGGAAGTTCCTGGGTCTTGGCTTCAGATCGGCTCAGTTAGGACTGGCACTGCACCTGGGGAGTGAACCAGTGGATGGGAAATCTTCCCCTCTCTGTCTCTCCTTCTCTCTTTTTTCCATCCTCCATTATTCCCTTGTTTGCAAGGACAGCAGTTCCTTGGACTAGAACCAGGAGCTCAGTGGACCTGGTTAAGTAGTTCTTGCAATAGCCACAGAGAACAAACCCACAGAAAGGAGACAACAGTTTGCAATCTCCACCAAACTCCCATTCGCAAAGTGGAGCCTCCGTGCTTACCTGGTGATGCTCGACAGCTTCTTCTATCAGTCTGGATTCATGTAATTTGTGGTCCTTTGAGTCATGACACACCACACAGAGGAATTCCCCATCTGCTTCACAGACATAGTGCAGCTTCTCCCCATGCTTTGGACATCTCAGCTCCTTTTCTTTCAGCTGCCTCTCAGAGGGATCCATAGCTCGAATTTTCTGTATCAGATTTGTCAACAGCCAGTTGGGTGCATATGTGTCCCTTTTCATAGAACTTTTGCAGAGGGGACATTTGATGTGATACCTAGAAGCTTCCTGAAGCTGAGTGATGCAAAAATGGCAGAAGTTGTGCCCGCACTCAATGGTGACAGGGTCCTTCAGAATGTCCAGGCAGATGGGGCAGGTCACTTCCTCTTCCAGATTGGTAGAAACCCATTGGCTGGCCATGGCAGAACATCCAGGCTGATCCTCATCTGTAGGAATCCTGTAAGTTGGCAGTGGGCACCAGTGCCAAAAGAGAGAAGGAAAGAGAGCAGGCAGAAGTCAAAGAATCTGTCAATCAACCATGGGAGCAAAGGGGGAGGAAAAGAAGAGAGAGAAAAATGTGATTCAAAGAAGTAAGATTTTCAGCCCAGTGAGCATTCTGTGGAGGGGAATCAGAAGGATAATCCTCTCCAGTCACTTCTTAGGAAAAAAATGACTACTGAGAAAGTATATTTGCTGGTTATAAATATGTTAGATGATATTGGACCTTGGACTGGTTGAGTATAAGGCAGGTGACTGGATCAGAAGGGCCTGGGCAATAAAGTCCAGTCACAGAGGACTTTCCAGCAGCATTAGAAAGAGGGTGGAGTAGTTGGGTGGCAAGGCTTTGGGCATCTCCTACAGGTACAGCCAAACTGAGAGAGAGAGAGAGAGAGAGAGAGAGAGAGAGATGGCAGGGAGATTAGATCTACTACAGGTAATGTGGCTCCTCTTTGAAGAATCTTTTTAAAACACGGAAGATACAATCACCATCACAAACCATTCCTCTCTTGAGGGGTTCTCAGTCAAGTGGAAGACACAAGGAACTCTTTCTGTTTTTGTTTTAGTTTCTTTTGTTTTGTTTCAGATTTACTTATCTCTGAGACAGTTACAAAGAGAGTGATGGAGAATCTAAGGAAGACAGAGATCTTCTACTGGATGATCCCCAAGATGACCACAATGGCCAACGCTGAGCCATTCCAAAGCCAGAAGCCAGGATCTTCCTCTGGGTCTCCCACATTGGTGCAGACGCAGGTACAAGCACTTGGGCCATCCTTCACCCCCCGCCCCCAGCCACATCAGCAGGAAGCTGGATTGGGAAGTGTAGCACCCAAGGCACAACTTGGCACCCACCTGAGATGCTAGTACTGTAGGCAGAGGCTTAACTTGTTACTCCACTGCACTGACCCCAGAAACTTTCTTTCTGAACTTCATTCTGTTTTCCACAGTATTCCTGAACCTGGTGGAGCTCTTCCTGATGCACACCAGCTACAGCTCTATCTTTTGTGGAACTTTCCCCTCCAAGGCTCCAAATTTCTGTGTGTGTATCTGTGTGTGTGTGTGTGTGTGTGTGTGTGTGTAATGATTATTCTGTGTTTCTTCCTTTTTCATGTGGACTCTGATTCCTGACTTGCTTTTCCTGTAGATTTTGTCCTAAATGTAAAACAAAAGCACACTGATCACTTTTATCTGATGCTTATCTTAGGTCAGCAGGGATGGTGAATGATTTTATGATCATAGACAGGCCATACATTCCACCTGGTTTTCCCTTTGCCCTGGTATAATTATTAACACTATGCCCTTCGTTTCTCAAAAATGTCCCCTTTAGATGATAAATTACGTGACTACCATAGTCATAGCAACTATTGGAAGCCAAAGGCTTTTGCAAATGTTCTACTTCCAAGCCTCTCTGATTGTTTTAAGGCTAAATTAAAGCAGTGTTTTGTAACCTGTACTCACCCAAACTGCTGCTCCCTGGAAACAGAATTTAACTTTTATTCAGGTCTCCTTTGAGGGCATGGTAACATAAAAAATGGAAATTTGAATGCCTTTAGGAGGGTGCCTTCCTCCTCACCACTCTATTACCTCGGGTCTCCCTATCTGCAGACATCTTCCTGTCTATGACCCTGACTTCCTTTGAGTTTCTTCTGTGAGAAAATATCTTTAACCATTCTTGGGGAAACCAAGCATCAGATGGCCTGAAAGCCTTGTTACAGCTCAGATTGGCTAAATCTCAAGCTAGGGTAAAGACTTGATTATTCACCTTCTAAATTCTTACTTATATTCTAGTTTTTCATTTGAATCTCAAAGAGAGAGAGAGAGAAGCCTTTATCTTCTGGTTCACTCCTCAAGTGCCATAATATTCTTGCTGTTGAGCCAGGCTGGATCCAGCACCCAAGAACTCAGCACAGGTCTCCCACATGGGTGACAGGACCCAAAATATTTGATCGTCACCTGCTGCCTTCCAGGTGTGCACATGATCAGGAAGCTGAATTGGAACTGGAAGGGCTGGGACTCCAAGTAGTGTGTCCCACACAGATGCAGGCATCCAAGAAGTGATTTTACCACTGTCCCATAGACCCACGGCTGCCTGAAGTTTACAAGCAACTTGAATTAATTAGAAGAGCAGGGAGGACTGTGCCTGCAATCTTGACTTCATAGAACACTGGTGCCAGAGAGCACAGACAGAACCTGTGGGGAATTATCTGCAGTTGGACAACAGTCCAAGGCCACAGAACTGTGTGCTGTAAGAATATCCTTATGACAGCTGTGTACTGATATTTGTACTAAGTTCACTCTGTTTCCTGATCACAAATCATTAGCTGATGATAGTGAATGTGGGGCGTAGCAGTCACAGTCTGTGCCATGTCAATTCCTATAATTTGACCCCAAGGAATTCAATAGAAAACTGATACAGTGACCTAACAGGGTTCCATTCTCTTTTGAAGAAGGCATGCCTCTGCTGGGTTTACTCACATTTTATTTTTATGTATTTATTTTAAAATACTTATTTTACCTTTATTGGAATGTCAGATTTACAGAGAGAAAGAGAGACAGAGAAATGTTCCACCCACTGGTTCAATCCCCAAGGGCCACGACAGCAGGAACTGAGTGAGTCCAAAGTTAGGAATCAGGAGATTTTTTCAGGTCTCCCACAGCGATGCAGGGTCCCCATTGCTTTCTCAGGCCACAAAGCAGTAATCTGGTTGGGAAATGGTATAGTTGGGACATGGACTGGCACACATATGGGATTCTAATGCATACAAGGCAAGGACTTTCACCATTAGGATACTGTGCCAGGCCCAATAATTCATACATTTTTAAAAGATTTATTTATTTATTTTATTGCAGTCATATATACAGAGAGGAGGAGGGACAGAGAGGAAGATCTTTGGTCTGATGACTCACCCCCCAACTGACTGCAATGGCCAGAGCTGAGCCAAGCCAAAGCTAGGAGCCAGGATCCTCCTCAGAGTCTCCCACAGGGGTTCAGGATCCCAAGTCATTGGGTCTTCCTTGACTGCCCTCCCAGGTCACAAGCTGAGAGCTGGATAGGAAGTGGGGCCACCAGGACCAGAACTGGTACCCACATGGGATTCAGGCACATTCAAGGCAAGGACTTTAGCCACTAGGCACTGTGCCAAGCCCAATAATTCACATTTTAAACACTAGGAGATGGCAGTGCTGCTCAGGGCAACCTGCATGTTGAGAACCATTGAGTGGGGATTGTGTTGTGGTACATCAGGTAAAGCTGCCACTTGTGATACCGGCATCCCATGTGGGCACCAGTTTATGTCCCAGCTGTTCCACTTCCAATTCAGCTCCCTGCTAATGTCCTGGAAATTTGGCAGAAGGCAGCTCAAGTGGTTGGGGCCTGCTACCCTTGTGGGGGATTCAGAAGAAGCTCTTGATTCTTGGCTTTAGCCTGATCTAGCCCTGACTTTCGTAGATATCTGAGGAGTGAACCAGCAGATGCAAATGCAAGATATCTCTTTCTCTCTCTGTGTCATTTTTCTCTTTATTCGTCTCCCTGTTCCTTTTCCTCTCTCTCCCTGAAATTCTGCTTTTTGAATAAATAAATGTTTTAAGATAGAAAAAAAAATCCACTGGTTTATGAACACCCCGATTGCTCCAGCCCATCCATCTAGTAAGGGACAGAGCTGAGAATCAGTCCCAGATTTCCCACCTCACATTACCTGCTTTTTTGGGTTCCTGATACCCACATTGGAGACCAGGAGGAGGCTCATGGCTCTTGGATTTGGACAGGCCTGACTGCAGCTATTTGCAGCTGTTTGGGGGGTGCACTAGAGGATGGTAGATCGCTCTCTCTCTCCTGCCTTTTCAAATAAATTTATAAATTTAAATTTTTATAAAAATATTTTAAATGAAAAAGTAAACAAAATTTTCAAGAACAGTAGAGATGACCAATAAAGCTTGTTCTTTGCAAATACTAATCATGAACCCGAGCTGTAAGTGACTGTCTAGGTTGCATTGTACCTGGCAAATGTTACACTGCTGGGAGAAAACAGCTAATTGCTGACAGGTATCCTGGGCCTGGTTAATGCCAAATTTGTTTTAACCATACCAGTGTATCAGCATAGTTGCCTATTTTTTTTTCTTTCTTTCTCCCTTTCTCCTTCCCTCCCCACTTGCCCGCTCTTTCTTTCTTTCTTTCTTTCTTTCTTTCTTTCTTTCTTTCTTTCTTTCTTTCTTTCTTTCTTTCTTTCTTTCTTTCTTTTTTTTTCTTTCTTTCTTTCTTTCTCTCTTTCTCTCTTTCTCTCTTTCTTTCTTTTCTTTCTCTCTTTCTCTCTCTTTTTCTTTCAGATATGGGGGACCAGATCCCTGTATATCAGTAGACAGGGTCTTGACACAGTGCATAAATATTCGTGGACCTTCATAGGCATGTAGAGCCTGAGGTTGGCACAACACATCACCAGAGGGCAGGGTTTGGATTCTGTGTGCTAGTAGGCATGTGGAGCTCCTGATTGCTCAGGAAAACAGGTCGACAGATGTTGGGGAAGAGAGGACCACTGAAAGAGAGCCTGACTGATGAGGTGATTTCTGGAGGGATTCCTCCAACCAGGCTGCTGAACTTGCAGGTAAACAAGGGGCCTGAGACCAGGTAGTTTAGAGAAAGGAACATGGGGAAATTTTTGAGGCTAAACCAACGCACGTACTGAAATTGGAGACCTAAGCTGGGTATTGACATCAATCACTGCCTACTGGCACACACACACACACGCACACACACACGATGGGGGCCTGCCTGCCTGACAAGGCTCAACCACAGTATGTGCCCAGTGAGTGTCAGTATAGAGTGTGGATCTTGTTTAGCTGGGTCATATCATTAACCAGCTCACAAGAGAGCTGGGTCTAGGAGCAGATCCCATGGAAATAGTAGGTTCACCCCTGTGATACTGCCTTAGCAGCTGGTTTGCTCAAGGGCTGGGATTGGTGATGGGCTGAGATAGGCATGATCCTGAAACTCAACAACACTCATCAGTATTGTGATTGGGAACAGGCTGGTCTGGTCTAGGGTACAGCACCTGCAGGCACACCCAAGAATTGGGTGTGGGGTGTGCCGGAAGACAACATCCACCAGCACACACAAAAGCCAAGACTGGGTATCCAAGTGCCAGATAAGGGCCTAGCACATGCTCACAGGCAAGAGATCTGGGTCTGAGAGTGGACCTAGTGGGGAAACTTAGGGAACTTGCCAGGTAGGTCATTGCTCCTGCTAGTGAGCGTGAGAGTCAGGACAGGCAGAACTGCTTCACTTGTCAGCAGGTGTGCAGGTTGGCTCTATAGGGGCAGAATGGACAGGGCCAGGCCAAATCATAGTACACTGACATGCACGGAAGCCAAGGTGGCATGCAGGCCATGCTGAGCTAGGCTAGACTATTGCACCTACTGGTTTTCATGAAAGCCAGGGATGGGGCAAGCTGGGCATCCAGCACCCATCCGTGAGAATTGGGATGAATGGGCATGGCAGGCCAGATCAGTTTGCAAAATAATGGCAAAGGCCTAACTGGGTGTTGGGTTATTCCAGGTTGGGTTGGAGAAATTACCAGCATGCACAAGATCTGAAGCTGGGAACAAGCTTGGTCAGGGAGCTAAGGGGATGTCCCAGCTAGGCTGTGGTTCCCACTGGTGTGAGAACTAGAATGGGGAGGTGAACTAGACTGTACATGACTGCAGCATCCCTTGTCATGGATGTAGACTGGTCCTGCATTGTGCCAGACTGGGCTTGACACCTGTTGGCCTGCATGTGCACTGGGTTAGGTAGTGCACCAAGCTAGGCTAGGCGACCATATCGCTGATACATGCATGAACCTTAGTAAGTGCAGGCTGGTTAAGCTTTGCCACAGCATCAGCTGGCAACTGCTGAGACAGGGGCAACTAATGTCAGACTGGATCATAGAACCACCTAGAAAGTGAAAGATTCACAGCTGGGAGTGAGCCTAGTAGAGAAACTGTGGACACCTCTCCGATGGGCCGCAGCACCCACTGGTGAGCGTGAGAACCAGGGCTGGGGGTGCAGGCCTGACTAGACAAGTCAATCAACCTGTGCATAATTTTGATAGACTGGTCAAGAAAAAAAGTAAGACACAAAGAATGTTAGTATTTAAATATAAAATAACCTTAGGAAAGTAAAAATCACAGAACCCCTGCAATGTATAGCTTTATACCAGTTAATTAAAAAAAAATATATATATATATATGAAGAAACTATTTAAAGGAATATATACAGGGCTTGGAATGTGAACAGAACCCTGGACCCCACTGACTGCTTTTGGATAGTGGGAGATAGTGTAGCTTAGCCTACCGAGTCAGGAATTCCAAGTGCCAGCTGTAAAAATGTAGCTGGCACCACTTTGGCTTGGGCAGCCAATGTGCCAATGGCACTTGGCAAAGCCCTCTGGGTACCTGGCAAAGAGTTCTGGGATTTGGGAATGAGTAATTACTGCCTGGGAATATCGATGCATAAGGCCACTGTATGTGTAGGTGAGGACTGAATCCTGAGGGATCCCCAATGACAATTCCACTGTACTTGCAGGTAAGTGAGAGGACTGAGACCAGGTGTTGTGAAGAGGAAAGAACTGAAGACCTTTATGGGTCAGACTGATGCAACAACCCACATGGGAACTTTGAGCTGGGCTTGTTAGCACAAAACATTGATGCTTACCACATGCCAGCCCACATGAATTCTAGAACTGGAGGCCACTTTGGCAGGACTAGATCCCAGCACTTGACAATGAGTGTCAGAACAGGGGATGGGTCATATTAGGCAGGGCCATGGAACTAAGCAGCACACAACAGAACCAGGTCTGGGGGTAGATTCTGTGGGGGAAAATGTGGATCCAACCTTGTAGAAATGCAAGTCCCATTGATTAGTTTGAGAGTTGGGATGGTGAAGGAATGAGCTAGGTGTGACCATTGTGCCCACCAACACTCACGGGTTCTTGCGCAGAGAACTTGCTGAGCTGGTCCAGGCCTCAGCACTTACATGTGCATCCTAAAACAGGGTGTTAGTGGGGGCTGGGCCACAAAACCCACCAGCTCATACAAAGTTCAAGATGGAGAAGCAGGATATATCAGATAGGGACCTAACACCCACTGGTACATGTGAGATCTGGCTCAGGGAATAGGTTGAGTGAGGGAACTTAGGAAACTCCCCTAGTAGGTCATATCTCCTGCTGGTGAGCCCATGGTCCAGGCCTGGATTTGGGGCAGGACGGGCAAGGTAGCTCTATCCATTGGCAAGTGTGTGGGTTGATTTTGGAAGGGGGTGGAATGGAAAGGGACTAGCAAGCCTTTGCTCGCTGGCAAGAGCAGCAACCTGGTTGGAGCATAGGTCATGCTGGGCTAGATTATCACACCTACCGGTTTGCATGAGCCTGGAATGGAAGCAGACTGAGCAAGGCCAGATTGCAGTTCTCGGTAGCAAGAGTTGAGACTGTGGGCAGGCTAGGGCAGGCCAGGCTGCAGCATCCAAAGACAAAGGCCAAGGCAAGGTGAGTGGCTATGTCAAACTGGGTCAGAGCAACCACTGGTACAAGCAAGATTTGTGGCTGGGAACAGGCCTGGTGGGGAGCTAAGGGGACACCCTGGCTGGGTTCTGGTTCCCACTGGTGAGTGCAAAGGCCAGAGTGGGGGCTGCTATCTGGCCTAGACATGTCTGCAGTGATGTAAGCACAGGTGTGATCTGGGCCTGGGTTGCATGAGATTGGGGTAGACTCCAACACCCACTGGTACACGTGAGGACCAGGGTGGGAGTAAGATGGGCTGGGCTAGGTCTCTACCCCTGCTGAGCAATGTGTGAGCTGTGTCTGGGTGTGGGTCAGGCTAGATTTGGCTGTAACACCCAACAGTAAGAACTGGACTGGGTGAGGGCTGGTCAGGAAAGGGCTTTGTTCCTGCTAGGACAGGATGCAGATTAAGTAGTGCTGGCTGATGGACCTACCAATGTGCGCGAGTTCTTGCACTTGAGAGATTTTGATGGGGGAGCTTGGGAAACTCCTCTGTTGAGACACAATCCCAACAGGTGAGCTCAAGAACCAACACAGGGAGCAGCCCAAATCAGGCGAGGTAATGGTACCCACCAGCATGCATTTGGCTCAGCTCAGGGGCAAAACAAGCTGGGCCAGTTCACATCACCTGCTGGAGAATCTGAGAACCAGAATGGAAGGTGTGTCATGCTGGTTTGGGCTGCGATACAAGCAAGTTCACCTTAGTGCCAGGACTGGGGGATAGGTGGACTCGGCAGGGCTAGGCTGTACCCCCCTCCCCATCATGAGCTAGAATCGGGGTGGGGGTGCCAGGCCTGGCCAAACTCCAGCACATACTGGCAAATCTGGCCATGCCAGATTGTGCCACAGTGCCCAACCAGCACACATGAGACCGGGGGGGAGTGGTGAACCCAGAGGGGGCTGCATGGGGCTCCCCTGCTGGGCCACCACTCCTGTTGGTGCGTGTGAGTGCTAGAATGTGAGCAGACCAGGCCAAGCAGGGCTGTGACACCTGTTGACCATAAATGACCTGGATCAAGTAAAAGCCAGGCTCGGTTGACTATTCCTACTGGTGCATACACAAGTCAGAGTGGGTGTGGGTTGATTGGGCTTTGCAACAATATCAACTGGCAGATGCTGGCAAAGGGGCAGGGAGGGCAAATTTTGTCATGTTAAACTGTAGAATACAAGACCCAAGAGTGGGAGTGGGCCCAGTAGGGAAACAGTGGGCACCTCCCTCTTGGGTTGCCACTCCCACTGGTGATCATGAGAACCAGGAATATGGGCGGGCAGGTATGACTAGACAGAGTGGCACCTGCCAACAGCAGTGTGGACTGGATATTGGGGCTGGTTGGGATGAACTAGGCTTCAATGTCCATTGACTTGTACGAGAGCTGAATGGGATGTAGGACAGACTGGACAAGTCTGTGGTACATACTGACAAGCACCTAAACCAGGGCTGGGGGTGGGACTGGTTGGGGCTATTGTGCGTCACTCTGACTAGGTTGCAGCTCCCTCTGGTCTACAGGAAGGCCGAGTATGTGGTGGCCAGGATCAGGCTGGGCTCCAACAATCGTTGGGTTGTGTAAAACACGGGGCTGGAGACAGAACTGATCCAGCAATTGCAATCACCAGCATGTGCATAAGCTGATCAGGGAGACAGACTGTGCTGGACCCAGTATTGGCAGGTGCACAGAAGAATCAGATCTGGGATCACCTTAGATGAAATTTCTTTGGGGATCCTTCCAAATGAACTGCTGATCTCAGAACCTCAACCATGAAGAGAAGTGCAGGCTCTATGGTCTGAACATGAAGTGCATGTGTCAGAGCTGGGTCTCCTCAGAGGCTCAGATGGAGCAGTGGACAGCATATCCAGATGCACATGGAGGATATGGCAGTACACTGGAACTTGCATAGGACACCTGGTACCATAACAGAGAACAGAGGACAGAACAGATTTATCAACTACTCCAACCAAATGTTGGCAGTGAAAATCTGCGCAAGTAGAGGCTCAAAGTAGATTATGTCACCCAGTGGAGTAAAGCAAAAGGAAAACAACTATAATGGTATAAAGTGATTGAGACAATAGACCCACATAAATTCTTCAGAATGTATTATCTGACATGGAGGAGGAATGGCTCTCCCTTCTCCTGTATTCCAAGATATCCTCATCAAAGTCCCATATGGAAATTGGTAAATATTTATATCCAATGAAAAATGGAATTGGTATGTTTCAAACAGTGCTGGTGAGTTTTCCATATCATTCAAAATAAACTCTATAGTGTATACACAGGCATGTGTAAGACTGTCCCTTGTACCGCTTAAAGGAATTATAAACTGAAACAAAACTCTGGGACCTTTGTCATGTATTAATTGTGACTTTTTTTTACCTGTCTCTGTAATTCTATTCCTGTCAATTTTTCTCATGAATCCATCTACATTTTGAGAGCTCGTGTAGGTGTATGGATTCCTGTCTGAGTTGCAAGGCCTTGGGAAGAATCTCCCTCCTCCCTGATGTTGCACATCCTTATTACAGAACAAAAAGGTTCATTGGAGTGCTGATAACCACCATTCTGGGAATCATTGCAATCACTGCCACAGCAGTAGTGGGAATCGCCTTCCATAAAGAAGTTCAAACCATGCATTTTGTGCAACAATGTCAAAAGGTCTTAGAACATTTATGGGTGACTTAACAACAGGTTGAATCTCAGTTTCATGCTGAGGTTTGTTGGGGGCACTGACCATTTCCTGCCCTGTGATTGGCCTTTGTCCTGATTGGTCTGCCTTGGTATCTTTAAGCTGATTGGACAAGTTTGACATATAAGCCAGGTGCATGGCGGGGGGCGGGGCGGGAGCGTAATGGACATAACGGACATAACATTTCACAACAGAAGATTGGAATAAAGCGCCTTGGAGACTCTCTCACGTGTCGGGTGATTTCTTCCGCGGGACGGGAGGCCCCCCGATAATTGGTGCTGTGACTCGGATAGAAGAGAGGTTGCTGATCTTGTAGCTACTGTTTTGCTACTTTTTTGATCAGTTACAATCTATCACAAAACCATTATTCCTTAAGTGTGATTGGAATTGTGTTTCAGTTTGTGTAATGCCTGTCCCCTGGAATAATATTTTTCCTTGGGATACAGTAAAGCGTCATTTAAAAACTCATGGCAATATCACAGCTGAAATTGCACAACTACAGGCTTCAATTTCTGAAACTTTTGATGAACAATTAAAAGAAATTTCAGGAGCTCATTTACTGGAAAGCATTGCCTTAGTTCCCTTTAATAGAGTTAGATATTGGGGTTCAGAACTTCTATTTATTTTTATATTAACTCTTGATTGCTTAAGTTGTTTTTGCCTATCTTGTGGGTGGATCAATCAAATCCAAATCATAACTCATCATCAAATGCAGTCAATGTAATCATGCTTCAAAATACAAAAAAAAAAAATCAGGGGGAAATGATGGAACTGAGTACAGCAGTGTATAAGATAGTGATTTACAAGCAGAAACACCTGAACTGTGTCTAACCTTGGAACACCAAATGGCAGACCGAAATCCACCATGCTATCTCTCTTTTGTCCTTTCTTTTGGTTAAAAATAACAGGAGATGGACTCAGCGTGGTGGTCTAGTGGCTAAAGTCCTCACCTTGAACATGCCAGGATCCTATATGGGTGCCGGTTCTAATCCTGGAAGCTCCACTTCCCATCCAGCTCCTTGCTTGTTGCCTGGAAAAGCTGTTGAGGACAGCCCAAAGCCTTGGGTCCCTGCACCCATGTGGGAGACCTGGAAGAAGTTCCCGGCTCCTGGCTTCGGATTGGCATGGCACTGGCCATTGCACTCACTTGGGGATTGTATCATAGGATGGAAGATATTCCTCTCTGTCTCTCCTTCTCTCTGTGTATTTGCCTTTCCAACAAAAATAAAGTAAATCTTCAAAAAAGGAAAAAAAAAAAAAACAGGAGAGAGTGTCCCTGCCTCAATACTATCTCTTATTATGCTTTCCTTGAATTGTAATTAACAGACCAAAGCATAGCAAGATGCTGTGTTAATGTCTTCTCTCTTACTTATTTCAGTTTTGCTAACATAAGAATAATTATTCTAAGAATTACTAGCTTCACATAAGATAAGAATTAAGGAAAGCCTTTGTATGACATTTGCATTCATTTGGGGTATAAAAATCTCTGTTTTCTCAAAGAAAGTACGTCATTCTGAAAGTGTGGATGATGTTCGCAGTGTAGAATAATAAAATAATTTCTCCATTAAGCTTCTTCTTGTAGTTTGTTTGATTAATCCTGACAGGGGCAAAAGAAATATAAGAAAAGCTTTTTTTTAAGATCAATTGAAAGATAGAAAAATGATGAGGGGTGTAAGGGTCAAGGGGAATGTTTTCCATCAGCTGAGTACTCTTCCAGTGTCTGTGACAGTGAGGGCCAGGGACAGGTTAAATGCAAGAGCCAAGGACTCCATCCAGGTCTCTCCCTTGGGAGGCAGGGGCTTGTACTTGTTTTCCACTGCCCTCACACGTGCGTTAGCAGGAAGCTGCATTGGATTAAAACAAGCAGGACTTAAACAGACACTGCAGAATGGATGCTGGTGTTGCTTAATCTACCATGCCACAATATCAGCCCAAACCAGCCTAGAAATTTAATGTAGTAATGATAATGATACATCATTCATCTATAAATTCCAGGTAATAACAGTGATAATTCAATGACATTAATTTTGGTATATAAATAAAGTTTGGCAAAGTATAAAAATCATGTAAAATGCTTATCTCCTCCCGGGTGCTACTGCCCCAAATCTAATCCTAACAAAGTCAAGAAAATTGACTAAAAACAGCATGGTGGATTTCTACCTGCTGGCGTGACTTTTTTTTTAAGATGTATTTATTTTTAATGAAAGGCAGATATACAGAGAGGAGAAGAGACAGAGAGGAAGATCTTCCATTCGATGATTCACTCCCCAAGTGAGTGAAATGGCTGGAGCTGAGCCAGGAGCTCTTCCAGGTCTCCCACACAGGTGTAGTTCCAAGGCTTTGGGCCATCCTAGACTGCTTTCCCAGGCCAGCTCCCAGGGAGCTAGATGGAAAGCAGGGCTGCCAGGATTGGAACCGGCGCCCATATGGGATCCCAGGTGTGTAAGGTGAGGACTTTAACCACTATGCTATCATGCCAGGCCCTAGCTTGACTTCTTAAAAGCTGAACTAATCATATCTCAGTGTAGTTTTGTCATGAAACTACGAATATCAATGGAACCGAATATTGAACCCAGAACCAGTTGACTCATCCATAATTGATCTGAAAAGAGATAAAAGAGATAAATATCATCAAGATAAGCTGTTAGATGGGAGAAAAATGGCAGTGATTCAGAATAGTGCATCCATTGTGATATCATCATCATCATCATCATCATCATTACCATCATCATCTTTCTAGGCATGCAAGTGAACTCTCCATCTGATAGAATGGCTACTTCTAGGGAAACAGGCTTACTAGCCAGGAAACAAGAAGACAAATTTTTCATGCTTTGTATACTCTTATAATTTTTAAAAGAGATTTTATTTATTTATTTAAAAGTCAGAATTGCAAAGAAAGAAGGAGATGTCTTCCATCTTTTGGTTCACTTTCAAGTGGCTCCCAAGGCCATGGCTTGAACCAGGCCAAAGTCAGGAGCTCAGACCTTCAGCTAGGTTTCCCATGTGGGTGACATGTCCTGAAATATATGCACCATCACTGTTGCTTTCCCAGGCACATTGGCAGGCAGTTGGATGGGAAGTGTGGCATCTGAGACTTGAACCAATGCCCTTAAGCCTTCTGGCATTACAGGAAGTAGCACCCAGTTAAATATGAATATCACATAAATAATGACTAATGCAAGAGTTGAGTCACAGTTGCAAACTGCTTATCTGAAGTTCAAGTCTCACTAAGCGTTCTATATTTTAGCTGGAAACACTGCAAGTGATCTTCCTCCCCCAACTGCTACAAGAGTCTCCTGAATTCTCATACCTTTCCAGTTAACTGGAAGGGATTAAGGAGGAGGAAGACTGGAGTGGGAGTGGGAATGAGACAAGCCTACCCACCTGCTCTACATAAGAAGCTCACTTGGAGGTTGAAGGAAGGTGTGGCACAGTCTAAAGGATGATTCATTCTTGACCCTGGCCTGCATTTTCCTGTAGATAAAGATTGCACCTTTGATCAGAGGATCCTGATTTTAACTCAGTTAGCTTCAATGTGAACTTAGGCTCTCCTAGCAAAATTACATTCATGAAACAGGACATTTATGTATAAGGTTCAGCTCTTTTAATCCAAGTCATGTGTCCTTATTCAAAGCCTTTGTAGCCCAATGGTTTAAAATTTATTTTGATTTGAATGATCTAAGGGGACTTTAATAATGGCCAGCTTCTACTGCAAATAGCAATATTTCTCCCATTTTCTGACCTGGCCTTTATTCTCCATTGCTCCTGCCCCACACACTTGCTCCCCAGATACCCAACAGTGCCTCAAAGCTGATCTCTGCCTCAGAACCATGGCCCTGTCGTATCTCAAGGTAAGCTTGCATCTGAAACCAAGTTCATCCTGTTTCAGGGACGAAGGCAGGTGCTCCTTTCCTCTGCTGGAGCTTGAGACCAGACGCAGAGCTGGCACAGGTAAGCAAGTGTGATGAGGCTGCTAATATCTCATAGCCAGACACCCAGCACGTCCAGGACACAAAGCCATGTACAAAATTCCAGTAGAACCTATGGGCCCATGTCACAGATGATCCATATAAATCTTCACAGATTACAGAGAGCTCTTCCATTTAGACTGTCAAAGCCAAGGTCCTTAGCATTTTGATTCTTCTGCCCTTCCTGCAGTAACTAGGACAAAGCAGCTTGCTTTTCGGCTGCTGTTCTCAACTAAGTCATTTCCTGCAAGCTCTGTCTGTGCAGATGTGACAAATCTTGTGGGTACTTTCGTTGGTGAAAAATAGAAGGGTTTTGCTTGTAAAATGTTGCTTAATATATACACACACATACACATGTTGTTTTAAAATATTTATTTATTTTTATTTGAAAAATTTATAGAGTGAAGGACAGAGAGAATGATCTTCATCTGATGGTTCACTCCCCAAATGGCCACAATGGCCAGAACTGAGCTGATCAGGAGCCCCTTGGGGTCTCCCACATGGGTCCGGATCCCAGGACTTTGGGCCATCCTATACTATATTATCAGGCCACAGAAAATGAGCTGGATGGGAAGTAAAGCTGTCAGGTCACAAAACATCAGCCATATGGGATTCTGACACTGACAGCTACAGAATTAGCCAACTGAGCCATCCAATGTTTGAATTGCTAATTTTTAAAAACTATTTACTTTTAGAAATTTTTAGATAGTTTGGAAGGATGCATGCACGCATCATATTCTAATTAGGGTGAAAAGGGTTAGGCATGGAAGAATGAGTGTGGGACATGTGTTTCAGTTTTCTTTCTTTTTTTTTTTTTTAATTTCTTATGTCAGCGAGGGATGCATGGGAGAGGGTCACTCCTAGCTGTCAAACTACATTGGTAACTGGGTATGAGAGATGGTATCCTCATGTTATCTTAGACACACTGATGTGGGTAAGAGTGTTCCAAGGGTGTTACTTGAGTGGTATTGATAGCTGTGAGTCATTGTCAGTTGCTTCAGGGTTAAGAAATCTTTTCAAGGTCTACTGGTTGATGAAATCTACCTTAGTGCATCCACAGATACAGGGATATGCTATAAAAGTTGGCCAAAAGAATCAGCCAACATATTCTGCTTCCCATTCTCTGATCAGACTTTCAACATACACTGCTGGCCACATGAGCTAGCTGTCATGTACCCTGTATTTATAAAGGTATGCTGTCTACTGTGTGGGTATCAGCAACAGAGGAAGCCCAGTCCTGATACATGAACTCCAAGATCAGCCTTCCCACCCTGACATAGACCCTCTCCTTGTGCATACTAGTAGGTGCTCAGGCCTAGTGTGGAAGATTTCAGCCAGGTAATTTTTGCACATGCCAGCCTTTGCTGCAATCTAGCCTGGCCCAGCCTATATTGGATCAGACTCTTGTGCACACTCATGGATGCTGCAGCTTAGCTCAACCTGACCTGGACCTTATAGATGTGACCTTATAGATGGTGCCTATATCTTGTCCAGCTTTGCCCACCCCTAATCCTGGTTCTTGTGTTCACCAGCAATGGGTACAATTTAGCAGGAGAGTGCCCACAGCTCCCTGGCCAGGATATTCTAGCTCTAGATCTTGCAAGTTTCTGGAGTTACTCTGGTCCAGCCTAGTATGACTCACATCCAGTTCTGACCCTTACCAGATAATGCTGTGGCCACCATTGTTGGTTGCACCCATTCTGGCTCTCATGCATGCCAGTGAGTGTATCATCCTAACCCAGCCTTCCCACCCCCCACCTGCATGTGAACTGGCTGGTGTTGTGCTGCAGCCCAGCCTTGCCTTCATCTTGTCCTGTGCTATGGACTAACTCTGCCAAAATCACCTCCAGATCCTGCTCACACATGTGCCGATGGTTGTTAGAGCCCAATCTAGTCTAGCCTGCTCCCAACCCCAGGACTCATGTTCACTAGTTAAGGGAGTTCTCCAAGCTCCCCAACCAGACCTGTTCCTATCCTGGATCTCATATCTACCAGTGGGTCATTGGCAATGCTTTGCATGCTCTGCCCTCAGTCCTAGACCTTGCATGTTCCACTGTCAGGAGCCATGCAGTTGGGTCAGATGGTATGGGTATGTGATGAGCACTGCTCCTCAGTTAGCAAGGCTGAGAGAAGTTTCTGGCTGCAGGGCAAGGCCCGGCTGAATGTCTCTAGTCACCTCATTGCTGCCTCACCCCATTGTATGGACACCCCATCACCTCTCTGATGTTTCATAGAATTCTTTTGAGGGTGTTGTTGTTGTTTTTCTGCTAATGTGAAGTGATTCCTGTAATTGGTATGACATCTCAAATTGATATGTCATGTTATGATAAAAACATCTTTAGCGACGTAAGGCTGTGACACACAGCTAAAAGTATGCAATAGTATAATCGAGCCCACAATGTCTCCAAACATCCTGTTGTGTGCCCACTTTTGTCCTAAAGTTTGCCCTAGTATAAGTAATGTTTTCCTTAAGAAATGGCTTGATAATATCTTGCAACAGATGGCAATCATGGAGGTACAAAGAATTTGTTTGCCATGCGCCTCAAACTGTTACAACACATGATATGACATATTTTAGTTTCTCACTACAGAAAGCAAAAGTATATGGGGCATCTTTTGTAAGGAAACAAATGTGAACCCCCTCAAAATGGCTTAAAATCTCAATATTATACTGGCACTTATATTTAGGGAAAGAAAACAGTTTATAAAAACTTCTATCTTATATTGGCACTTATATTTAGGGAAAGAAAAAAGTTTCTAGAGATAAAAGGAAGTTTCTTGTAAAGGCCCTCTGTTTGTAGATTGGCTGAGCTGCCTTGATCCCTTTTACTGCCCTTTAACAAAAGAACAAAAAAAAAAAAATTGCATCAACACTAGGTGAAGGTGACGGTAATTAATTAATGCATGATTTGATTTTAAGATTTAGCAAATAATCTATGTTATATCCTTTTATAAAATTCTTTCATTTATGATCTTTTAATTCTGTACTCTTAATATTTTAAGCAATAATAGTTTGTGTTTAGTAAACTAGTTGTCACTATGTAACTACATGCGAAGCCAACTGTGGAGTTCCTGGCTTCAGCCAGGTAACTGCAGGTTTCGATGAGTAATGGTTTGTTGAAAATGTTTTCTTTGAAGTAAAATAAAATTTTTAGGATTGTTTTTTGTATTTTCTTAACCATGATGTAAAAATGAAACAATTGGATATGGTGCAAAAGCTTGTGATGATTTGTGTAGTGTATAAATAAAGAAGGCAACTTTTCTGAGTTGTCCATTATGAGCATCAAGCCATAGTGGTCCACGTCTTATCTCTTCTTTTTATTGTCTCGCCAATCCATGCATCTTTTGCAAGCTCTCTGTCAGCCTGAGCTGGTCTCCAGCAAGTGGCACCCAACGCGAATGCTTGATGAAGGTAAGTCTTTTCTTTCTTTTTCTTTGTGGTGTGGATAGGACTTCACCCAAGGGTGCTGCAGGCCCCCTGACAGAAGGTCAGGTTAGGAGGGGTGAATAGTCAGAACTTACATTGAGAAGTTGTGTACCCTCTGTGCTGTAAACATGGGCCAGAGTGATTCTAGTGAAAGAAGTTTATATGCTGATATTATTAAACATACCTTATATAGGAAGGGAATTAAAGCTAGCAAGAAGCAATCATTAGAATTTTTACAATTTATACAAAAAGTTAGCCTGTGGTTTCTTGAGCAGGGCACTTTAGACTTATACACTTGGGATCAGGTAGGGAATGACATGAAAAGGTGGTATTGGAATAATGGATGAGTGGGCATGCCGTCCTCTGCATATGCCATTTGGAATGTTTCACAGCAGGCTAGATGTGGGACCTGAGCCTTACCCCATGCCTTCAGCTCAGTGGAGAGAACATACTCCCCTCCTTGATCCTCAGAAGGGAGGCTTAGGCCTTAGTTTTGTTTAAATGGAAAGCATGCTTTCTGAAAACAATGTAAAATTTCATAAAACTGATCAGGAAGGTTTAATCGATGAGGAAGATTTTTTTTAAGCCAGAAGTATTTAGATCAGGCGTTAGAGATTGTGAAAATGGGCAAATGGCTGAATTACATGATAATAGGTCTTCTACTGTGGATGATAAGGTTTCAAGGTATTCGGCTAAGCAGTGTGAGCCCTTTCCAGCTAGACCAGATCCAGCAAAGATTGGCTTTATAGGGGCAATACAGCAGGCACATAAGGAAGGTGATTTTTTCTGTTTTCCTGTTGTTTATGAATGGGATGAACCTGAATGGGAACCATTGCCTTATAAGCTTATTAAAGAACTAAAGCATGCTGTCTCTGACTATGGGCCAAACTCCCCGTACACTATGACAATAGTGGAGAGCCTAGCAGCAAAGTGGATGACTCCATATTATTGGTTTCAGATCTCCCAGGCTTGCCTCACAGGAGGAAACTTCCTTTTGTGGAAAATGGAATATGAGGGATTAGCTAAAGCAAAAATAAAGTCTCAGGGATCTGTGAGGCATGGTAACCTTTCTTTTACCTTAGACATGCTTTTAGGACAGGGTACCCACCTTGGCATTTCAGAACAACTTTGCTTAAGGAGATATTACAGCTTATCTCCTCCCTGGCATAAGGAGCATGGAAATGCCTACCATCTCCAGATCAAAAGTCTTTTGCAGAGTTTGTACCTAGACTCACTGAAGCAGTGAGCCGGACAGTAATCAACAATACAGCTACAGATCTCATAATTAAACAGCTAGCTTTTGAAAATGCTACTCCAATTTGTGAAACTTTACTACAACCAGTGAGAAGGACAGGAGACTTTTCAGACTCTGTTTGAGCTTGTGTTGAAGTAACTCCATCTTATATGCAAGGGTTAACTATCACTGCAGCTCTTCAAGGTCAAACTGCCACTCAGATTTTAAAGAACATTAGAAGTAACCAAAGACATAAAAAAAGAAACAATTGCTATTTATGTGGTGGAGTAGGGCATTTCAGCCACAGCTGTCCTGCCAGAAAATCATCCCAATATTTCAAACAGGAAAAAACTTCTATAGACACTCCTAAACCCTATTTAAATATTCCTCGCACCATCTTTCCATGGTATGAGAAGGTATTTCATTGGCAAAAGGCTTTTCACTCTAAATTCCACAGGAATGGAGCTATTCTAGTGCCTCGGAATAAATCTAGTTTGAGTAATCACCCTGTACAGGGTCAGATGCAAGGAAACAGGAGGTAGGCCCCAGTCTTGGCCCCCCCAAGTAATGAGGACATGTACGGATATTGGCTCTGAAGGGTACAAAATTAAAATGTTGACTGCTGCAATAAGTGCTGGATTAAAGCAAAATAGGCTTAAATGTCATAGTTGTGGCAAATTGGGACATACGTGGAAAGATTGTAGGAAATGAAACACCCAAAAATCTGGAGAAAAGTTATGGATTATCTAAAGGCCTGTCATAACATTGGGACTTTGAGACATCCTGCCCAGCCTGCAAGGTTTAAAACCATTGCTATTCAGAAGCAATGAATGCTAAGTGTTCTAATTGTGAGAAGCCCAGGCACCTTCAAAAACAATGCCAAGCAGCACCTCTTTTAGCTCAAAAATATGGCACTAATACCGCTAAGGATCACTGCCCTAAAATATGTCCTAAATGTCATAAAGGCACACATTGGGCAAAAATATGTAAATGTATATCTAAAATTGATTGTGATGGCCAGCGCTTGTGGTCAGAAAACTTCTGGCAGGGCCAGTCCTGGGCTCTGAACAATCAGAGGTTTACAAAACACCAATATCCAATCAAAGCTGTGCCTATAGAAGAGTAACAGAATTAAAACCTGATACTGATAGAGGAAATGCTAATTAAAAGTTAGTATCTTTTTTGGCAATTAATTATACTACCTACTGTTCATACCCCAACTGGATGCTTGTGCCTCCCTTCCATGCATGAAAACGTTATTACTACTTATTGTGCTTTGGTCTTCACCTTAATTATAGAGAGATTTCATAGGAATAAGCAGCTTTTTTTTTTGTAAGAATGTAAATAAAATAATTATTCCTTACAGCTCTAGACAGCTTACTTATTTATTATAAAAGAATGAGACATGGCAAATAACACTATTAAATCTTGTGGGTACAATTTCATATCGGTTACCCCAATAGCCCCTAAACCTCTACTAAAATTAAAAGATATCCTTGCAATCCAATGGAAAGGACTCGATTTCCTCTTAACTTTTGGAAGAGGGTATGTTTGTGTTTTTCCACAGGGCTTGGATTTGCTGACTTGGATTCCAGATTGACTAATTTGACATTCTTATCCAGTTTACATTTCCACCTCTCTGCCATTTCGCAGCGGCAAGCAGCCTCTACAGAAGTCCCTCCTCTTGCTCAGCAACTTCAGGGTTAAACTTTCACTTTCTCCTGTCCAGCAGGTACAATCACTCTCCCTGACTTCCTCCCCCTCCTCTTTGTTAGGCTACTCAGCTCACCAGTGCACTTTCTCCAGGACATTTTACCTTTTATTTTCTTTTGTCATGTCTCCCACCACCAACCTTTCTTAGCCAAAAGAGGTGGGGTAGGAGATAAACTAAACTGGGCCTACAGGAGAATAACTAGCTTCTTGTGCTTTATAAACAATGTTTGTACAAAACTAATACCTCTTTTTTTACTGTTAAATTTTTATCTAGGATTTTTGAATTTTATGAATATAATTCTTAAAGTATTGTATAAGGCATTGCTTTAAAAGTGTAACATTTACAGGAAATATAAACTGGTATCAAAGTAACATCTAATTCATTGTTAATTTTTTTCCAAGTATGTAATGTACCCATGTGCTTTTATCTGCTAGTCTTTATATTTAGATAAAGAATAAATGCAATTATACAAATGTGTTATTTTTTTGCCCATTTAAAAAATTTTTTTTAATTTAATTAATTATATATTGCATTATGTGACATAGTTTTATAGGCAGGGGTTTTCCCCATTTCTTCCCCTAACCCTCCCCTCATGATGGAGTCCTCCACCTTGTTGCATAACCATAGTGCAAGTTCAGTTGAGATTCCTTCATTGCAAGCATATACCAAGTATAGAGTCTAGCATCTTAATGTCCAGATAAGTTCAACAGCTTCTTGGAGACCTTCTCTGGTCTGAAGGTAGAGCCAGCAGAGTGTCATCCCCATCAATTAAAAGCTCCAACATGACATCAGCAACAATGTATAATGTTATGGAATTAATTAACACATTATTGAGTAATCAATATGTTAAAAAAATAAACGCAAATTCTTAACCACATCCTGTGACTACTTCATTGGCATTTTAATTTTAGTTTATATACAATGGGTTCTATACATCGCAAATTGTTATAGATTACTGTTCAGCTGTCTTGTGTCTATTTTCACTACAATATTTGGGCTTTTATAGCATTGAAGTTTAATTTTGCAGAACCTGGCTATTTGTTTGAGCAGTCTAGACTGGCTTATAACTCCAACAAGACATATACCAACAGTTTAGTTGCAGAACAGTTTTAGGAGGGGTGTGCAGAGAAATCCTCAATGCGCTAGTGAGGAGTAACTAATATTTCAACTCTTCCTCACTTTCTAGGCTGATGGAAGATTTCTCCACTCTCCTACCACATTACGGAAATAACACAGGCAATTAAAATATATTAGGTTTTACAATTCGTTGATGTAGATCATAAGCAGTCTGACTCACATTGATTGTTGGTTCATTGGTTACATCACAATATCTCATTGCATGTGATACAAGCTGTTTGAGGTTGAACTAATATTAGAATTTACAGGTACTGTTTTTCGGATTGACATGATTTCATCTTAAGGCAAATATGTGTTATCTAACCTTTTGGGATTGGTTCATTTCCCTTAGCATTATGGTTTCCAGATGGGCCCATTTGGCCACAAAGAACTACATTTCATTTGTTTTTTTTAATAGCTGAGTAGTATTCCATTGAGTAGATGAACCAAAGCTTTCTTATCCAGTCTTCTGCTGATGGGCATTTTGGTTGCTTCTAAGTTTTAGCAATTACTGATTGTGCTGCTATGAACATTGGGGTGCATGTTGGTTTCTCATGTAACAGGTGCTTTGGATATATTCCTAGGAGTGCTATTGTTGGGTCATATGGTATGCAGATTTTGAGTTGTTTGAGTGTTCTCCATACTGATTTCCATAGAGGCTGTACAAGCCTGCCGTCCTACCAACAGTGGAGTAGGGTTCCCTTTTCCCAACATCCTTGCCAGCAAGTGTTGTTGGTGGTTTTTTGCATGTAAGCCATTCTTACTGGCATTAGGTGGTACCTCATTGATGTCTTAATTTGGATTTCCCTTATTGCCAGAGAGCTTGAACGTTTTTTCATGTTTGTTTTTTGGCCATTTAGCTTTGCTCCTTTGTGAAGTGTCTGCCCATTTCCCGTGCCCATTTCTTGAGTGGCTTGTTTGTTTTGATGTTTTGGTTGTTCTGGAGATCTTTGTCTATTCCGGAGATTAGCCCCCTATCACCTATGTAGTGTGCAAAGATATTCTCCCATTCTGTTGGTTGCTTTTTTACTTTGTTGATTGTTTCCCTTGCTGTGAAGAAGCTTCTAAGTTTGTTAAAGTCCCATTTGTTTATTTTGGTCTTGATTGCTATTGCTTTTGGTGTTTTTTTTTTTTTTTTTTTAAGGAAGTCAGGGACAACACTTAAATCTTGCAGGATATTTCCCACATTTTCTTCCAAAAGTCTGAAGGTTTATGGATGCAGGTTTAGGCCTTTTATCCATTTAGATTTGATCTTAGTGTATGCTGAAAGATTTGGATCTATCTTCTTTTTTCTGCAGGCTATCAACCAGTTGTCCCTCTATTCTACACAATTGATCCTCCTCTCTATCTTTGTGCCAGTACCAAGCTGTTTTGATAACCACTGCCCTATAGTATGTCCAGAGATCGGAAATGTGTTTCCCCCTGTTAATTTTCTATTCTTCAGGATGGTTCTAGCTATTCATGGTTTGTTGCGTTTCCAGATGAACCTTTGTATCATCGTTTCCAGTTCCAGGAAGAATGTTTTGGGCAATTTGATTGGGATTGCCTTGAATGTGAATATTGCTTTTGGTGGTATAGACATCTTAATGATATTGATTTTTACCTATCCAGGAGCATGGTATGTTTCTCCACCTTTTGAAGTCTTCTTCAATTTCTTTTTTAAGTTTTTTTGTAGTTTTTTTCAAAGAGATCTGCTAGTTAGGTTTATTCCTAGATACTTCATTTTCTTCCCTGTTATTTTGAATGGTACTCTGCTGGTTAGATCTTTTTCCATCTTGGGGCTGTTTGCATACATTATGACTGTTGAATTTTGTTCATTAATTTTGTACCTTGCCACTCTACCAAACTCTTGTATAAGTTCTAGCAGTCTCTGTATTGAGTCTCTTGGTTTTTCTATGTACAGGATCAAGTCATCTGCGAATAGTGATAGCTTGAGTCCTTCATTTCCCATTTGAATTCCTTTGATTTCTTTTTCTTGTCTTATAACCTCTGCAAGTATCTCTAGGACTATGTTGAATAGCAGTGGTGATAGCGGACATCCTTGTCTTATTCCAGATCTCAGTGGAAAGGGTTCCAGTTGTTCACCATTCAGTATGATGCTGGCATTGGGTTTTTCTTATATTGCTTTGATTATGTTGTGGATTTTCCCATCTATGCCTACTTTGGCTAGAGTTTTTAGCATGAAGAGGTGTTGGATTTTGTTGAAAGCTTTTTCTGTGTCTATTGATACTGTTATGTTATTTTTATTCTTCAGCTTTTGGATGTGGTGTACAAGATTTATGGATTTCCGAATGTTGAACCATACCTGCATTCCCAGGATGAATCCTACTTGATCTTGGTGAAAGATCTCTCTGATGTTTTCTTGAAATCTATTGGCTAGTCTTTTGTTGAGAATCTTAGCATCTATGTTCATCAGAGAGATAGATCTGTAGTTTTCCTTCTCTCTTGGTTCTCTCTCCGGTTTTTGGATTAAAGTGATGTTGCCTTCATAGAACAGATTTGGAAGAGTTGCCTCCTTTTCTATTGTTTTGAAGAGTTTGTAGAGGATTGGGGTTAGTTCTGTTTGGGATGTTTTGTAGAATTCTGTGGCGAAACCGTCTGGGTCTGGGCTTTTCTTTGTTGGGAGATCTTTAATTACTGATTCAATCTCTGCTTTGGTTATGGGTCTGTTCAGTTCCTTTGTTGTCTCTTGGCTAAGTTTTGGTTAAGTGGTGGGAGTCTACGAACCTTTCCATTTCTTGGTGGTCTTCTGATTTGCTGGAGTACAGTTCTTTGTAGTAATTTCCAATTATTTTCTTAATGGTTGCAGTGTCTGTTGTTATGTTGCCTTTTTCATCTTTGATGCTGGTAATTCTTGCTTTCTCTTGTTTTTTCTTTGTCAGTTGGGCCAGTGGGGTGTCTATTTTGTTTATCTTCTCAAAAAGCCAACTTTTAATTTGTTGATTTTGTGTATAGTTTTTTTAAAAATTTCTATTTGGTTTATCTCCTCCTTTGTTTTGATGATTTCTTGTTTCCTATCGTGTGTGGAGCTCTTCTACTACTGTTTTTCCAGTTCCTGGAAGTGTGTGCTTAATTCCTGTATTTGGCGCCTTTCTTGGGCCTTGACATGAGCTCCAATTACAATGAGCTTACCACATAGCACTGCTTTGGTGGTGTCCTACAGATTTTAGAATGCTGTATTTGGTTTTTCCTTGGTTTCTATAATTTTTTTGATACTGTCTTTAATTTCTTCTGTTTGTTTAATAACATATTGTTCCAAGTGTTTTGAAGTTCTCCTGTATAATTTCATCAAACGCCGGTTGCATACTTATCTCCCTTTCTACTCCTTCTGGAAGGCCTATAATTCTGAAATTTGACTTCTTGATGTTGCCTTTCATTTCCTGTATGGTCTTATTGACTTTGTCCAAGTTTTTCTCCAGCTATTCATTATTTGCTTGCTATTGTTCTGGGTATGTTCCAATTCAGAGATCATGCTTTCTGCTGTATTAATTCTGTTGGATAAGCTCTCAAGTTTGTGTTGCAAGTCAAGGATCTCATTTTTGACTACTTTTTTTTTCTGTGATCATGTGATTTTTTAATTTCTTGAGCTCCTCCCATCATTTTTCATTGTCTCTGAAGAATTTCATAATTATTTTTCTGAATTCCCTGTCTGATAGCTCATCAATTTCTTCGTCTGTCACCTCTGGGATTTGACAGGCCTTTTGGCTACTTTTTGTGGGTGGCACTGGCTCCTTCCTCTGGCTCATTTCTTTTCCTGTGACCTCACCCCCTGCCTTTGTGTTGTCTTGTTGCCTCTGGTATTAATCTCTGCTGTGTTGTTGGGGCACTTGAGATTTCTCATTGGCAAAGCTTATTTCTAACCCTTGACCTCTGCTCTCACCATGTGGGTGACTGAGTTATTACTGACCTTGGATTTTTTTTTTTTTTTTGGTGTTTACTTTGCTGCTGGGAGTGCTTGCTCCCCTTCCCCTTCTTCACTCTCGTGACTCTGCAATCTTGTGGGAACCTCAGTCCCAAGCAATAGTAAGGGACCCTGCACCCACGTGGGATAACCGGAAGAAGTTCCTGGATCCTGGCTTCAGATCGGCATAGCATCGGCCATTGCACTCACTTGGGGAGTGAATCATCAGACGGAAGATTTTTCTCTTTGTCTCTCCTCTCTGTATATCTGTCTTTCCAATAAAAATAAAATAAATCTTTAAACAAAACAAAAAATAGTGCAATTCCCCGAGCATGAAGAAACTCAAGAAGAAGATTGAGCATTTCCACAGGACTGTTCTGGACTTCAGCTCGGCCACTGACCTGCTCTGCAAGCACAGCCTCTTCAGTAGCCCGGGCCTGACTTTCCACTCCAGGCACTGCTCTGGATTCTCCAGTGCTGCCCATTTCCAACATGCACTGCTTCTCCCCAGAGCCCAGTGACATTGCCATTTTTACTTGTTTTCAGTCAGCTAATCAAAGAAGAGTTTTTGTTTCCAAATAGAAACTGAAATATTTGAAACTTGCTGTTGCCCAGTGTCCTTCAAAAATTAGCTGCAACTAAGAACAAGTAAAAAAAAAATTTTTTTTGAGATGAAGAAGGGAGGCCTCAGTTATATGGCCAGGAAGGCAGGCAATCCCTCACAGTACAGATGAGAAAGAGAGTTACTTGTTACACATTTATTGTACATTTTCACATTCTGGATGCGCCACAGAATTGGGGGCATGAAGTGGGGGAAGAGGGGAGACAGGGAACACTGGGATAATATGAGGGAGTCTAGAACACAGAACCCCCACCCCCAGCATCTCTCCTACTCTTCTACACCACAGTTTAGATTTCCCTGCTCCCCCTCCCTCCACACAGAAAATCTGGAGTGTCGGGGAAAGAAGAACTGGGAACCCCGTCCAGTGGCAGGCTAAGGGACTACACCCTCAGCCCCCTAAAATTGTGTCATTTAAAAAGACATTAGACCCTCTAACACTTCACCCAATGAGGGGCCTGCTCGCTCTCTGGGCTCAACAGCCCTGAAGAGAAGCAAGGACCCCCATCACCCACTAAGTCCCATAGACACATTGGCAGTGACTAGTACCCCACCCTGAATTGAGGGGGTAGTCAGAGGAGCTAGGCAGTGATGGGGATAACACCCCCAAATTAGGAAGGAGGGTTTTCAGTCCAACCCCAAGCAAGGGTGAGGCTGGAGATCTCAGGCAGGAACTGGGGGGATTCTCTTCCCTGCCCCACTCCTCCCCAAGGCAGTGATGATCCCCCCCACACTTTGTGCTTTCTCAAAATAAATAAACTTTGTTGTGTCATTTTTTTTAGGCACAACTTTTTTTAATTTTAATTTTAATTTTTTTTCTGTTTTGTTTTTAAATCAGTAAAAGAAACTGGATCCTAGAAGCTGTAGTGGTCTAAGCAGCAGCAAGTTTGTGCATTCTTCATTTTCTTTTAAATTAGCACACTGCTGGCACACCTTACTTGCATGAAATTCTCCACCACACTTACTAATTGTAGTAAAGTTATCTACTCCCCCCGCCACCACACACACACACACCAGAAAGAAAAAAAAAACCCTACTCTGGAAGATAATTGTGATTGAAATCTAATCAAACTTCATTAAGTGAATTATGACAAGGGTATAAATGCTATGAAAATAACATTTTTAATATTTGGCCATCAACTTAAGAAAAATGGTTTGCTTATACAAATTTTTGTCCTTTTAAAAAGGTAATAGTATCTACCCTCATATGGTCCTCAGAATTAAAGCATAATGAACAGGAAGGAAGGAAAGGAAAAAAATACAACTGAGTACTAAGGCAGAACTTCTTGCCCAAAGTAATGAAGGTAGAGCATACATGAAATATCAAGTGCAGAATTTCATAGGGCCAACAAGGTAACAGTCTATGTTTCACTTATACAGGCGAAGTGGATTTTGCAATTACCAGTTGCGTTAAATGCACCAAATAAAGCTCCTAAAATTGATACTATGAGGCACCACCTTAAGTTTTTCAGGCTGCAACTGTGCAGGGCCAGACTGCCATCCTCCCCTAGTTCCAGGTACAGGAGCGAGAGGAAGAACCAGATGGGAGACTTGATTCTTCCCTTCAGAGCTAGAAAAGCATTGCTCTACTGAACTTTTGGAGGGACATACTTGGAGCAGACATCCTGCAGCTGCTCTAAGGTTGAGGACTGCAGAAGGGGCAGTCAGCAGCCTCGAGCCTCTAGAGGTCAGAAGTCACAGTCTAGGGAAGGACAGCATGCTGACCCAGGAGCTTTGTCAGCTCCATTCCGTGCCAGTCTTTGAAGACTAAAACAATGGCTGAAGGCTAAAATGGAGTTGCTAGTGAGATTTCTCAAATTCAAAATAAATAAACTTTGTTGTGTCTTCTGTAAAAAAAAAAAAAATTAAAAATCATGACTGTACTACTGCAACAATATGTAGGAATCCACCATGGGAGGAAGTAATGGAGAAGGGTTGGGGGAATCACAGAGCCTATGAAACTGTGTCAAAAGACAAAATTTAAAAAAAAAAAAAAGAAGGAAAAGAAAAGGCAAGGGGGGAAAAATCATAAGGAATCCAGTTTGCTTCTCAGTGCCAACTATTTGAATATTCCCATGTAAATGCAGAAATGGGTCCATAGGACACATAAGCCTTTTTAAAAGCTGTGATGGTATTAAAATCTAGGTTTTCGTACGTAGGCTGATTATTTGCTTGACTAAGTATAATTGGAAAAAGCTATCAGAATTCATGAGATCTCCAGGGAATATCAGACATTTTGGAATACCTTTGATCAGCTTTAAGGGTGAGATGGTATAGGCTAGCACTTAACTGTTCTTCTATCTCATCTTCATCTTCCCCACTAGAGAAATCCTGTGGCTTAACACTAGAAGCTTTCTTCCCTTTATTAGTTCTAATTTCATTTTCTTCCTTATCTGTGCTTTGAAGAATGTCCTTTCTGGCCATATAATGGTGGCCTCCCCAAACAGAGGCACCCTTCACAAGTTTCTTTACTTCCTCATCTGTACTGTGAGGGATTGCCTTCCTGGCCATATAAACATGGCCTCCTTGGTAAGAGAGGGTCTATCATGGATTCCCCTTCTTCATCCTCCTGATCTGTACTGTAGGATAGGGGAGGATGAAGAAGTAAGTCAGAAAGTGGGGGTGCAGAGGGAATGGTATTATACATAGGAAACATTTTCTTATTTTTCTTTTTAGACTTTTCCCTCATTTCCCCTTTAACTCACAGTCCTCAAAGAAATTTGTGACAGAATTTTGGAGGTTCTCCTCCCTATCAAACCCCCTCTGTAATCGTGATAGTAGCCTTAATTAAAGAACATATATTCCAAAAGTCAGCAGGAATATTTTCTTCCATCATTCGGGCCTCTTCCACATATTTCCAGACACAATTCCAGACTTCAGTTTCTAGTGTCCCTTCACCCGGGAACCAAGGGTTATATTTACAAATAATGTCTAAACAAGAATGCAATTGTTGCCTAGTTACATTTACTTTACTTTTCATTAAAAGGTTATGCATAAGAGATATAAAAGGCTGCGTTCTGAAGCAGGAGCCTTCCAAGAGTGACCCTGAGCACCAATCCGAGTACCGCAGTCCTGAACCCTACTCTTAGCTTTCAGCCACCACCTTGGATGCCAACGGCCACCCTGCCGAAAGATGCACCTCCACCCCGCTGCCCTGGTGGCTGAATCCACTTCTCCCCACACTGTCCTCACTGCCCCCACCATGGCTTTGCCCAGCCCCAAAGGGGCGGTTAACATGATGGGGTCAGCGGATGGGGTTCCCCGGCTGGCTCCAGTTCCTTGTTGCTTGGCTCCTCTGGTGGCTTAACCTTTGTAGGTCCAGGGCTGTGGGCAGTGTTGTATGATTATGAGGCTCACGGTGAGGTTGAGCTGAGTCTGCGGTGTGGCCACCTGGCGGAGGTGCTATCGCAGGACTCCACCATCTCCGGAGACGAGGTTTGGTGGGCCAGTAAGGTGTAGCAGCGCCTGGACATCTTCCCAGCCAACTACATGCATGACACTGTGCAGCCCAGCTGCCCACCCTGCGCCACTGCCCACACCCCTGCTGCTGCCTGGCTTGGCCATGTATGTCGACTTGGAGCTTCTAGAGCTCAAGGAGCTCACCAATGCAGGTGGTTTCTGACAGGTGTACCATGCCACCTGGCAAGGCTAGAAGGTAGCAATGAGGGTAGCACGTTGCAATCCGGAGGAAAAGGTGGTCGAGAGCATGAGGCGGGAGGTGTGTCTGTTCTCCATGCTGCAGCACACCATCATTGAGCTGGGGGGAATGTGCCTGCAGCAGCCTCACCTCTGCCTGGTCCTGGAGTTCGACCACAGTGGAGTGCTCAATCCTGCACTGGTTGCTGCCAATGCCACCGGGCCCACTGAACGCAGGGCCCACGCCGCCCATGCCGCATCCCCCCACACATGCTGGTCAACTGGGCTGTGCAGATCTCACGAGGCATGCTGTACCTGCTCAAGGAAGCTGTTGTGTACATCTTGTACCAGGACCTCAAATCCAGCAATATCGTGCTGCTGGAGAAGATAGAACATGATGACATCTGCAATAAAATGTTGAAGATTACAGATTTCGCCTTAACCAGGTAATGACACAGGACCACCAATATGAGTGCCGTGGGCACCTACAACTGGATGGCCCCCCGAGATGATCAGATCTCCCTTGTTCTCCAAATGAAGCGATGTCTGGAGATATGGAGTGCTGCTGTGGGAACTGCTGACCGGAGAAGTCCGCTATCATGGCATTGATGGTCTCACTGTGGCTTATGGGGTAGCAATCCATAAGCTCACTTTGCCCATTCCATCCACCTGCCCTGAATCATTTGTCAAGCTTATGAAAGAATGCTGAGAATACCCTCATATCCGCCCATTATTTGCCTTAATTCTTGAACAGCTGACTGCTATTGAAGGGGCAATGATGACCTCAATACCTCAGGCATCATTTCATTCTATGCAAGATGACTGGAAACTGGAAATTCAAGAGATATTTGATGAGTTGAGAACAAAGGAAAAGGAGCTGTAGTCCCGGAAGAAGGATCTGAGGTGGGCAGCTCTACAGCAGAAGTCACAGCAAGAGCTGCTGAGACAGCGAATGCAGCAGCTGGCCGAACGCAAGATCCACGTGCTGGAGCAGTAGCTGAACATCATACTCTTCCAGCTCAATCAGGATATGCCAAATATGAAGAAAAGGAAGGGCAAGTTTAAGACAAGTCGGTTAATGATCAGTCCACCATCAGATTTCCAGCACAAGTAACTGTGCAGGTTTCTCTTAACCTGGACAAATGGAGGAGTTTGAACAGCAGCAGCTCCAGTCCACCCAGCAGCCCCATGATGCTGCCTCGGCTCCTGGCTATCCAGACCTGGGGTAGGAATACAGTCTTTTGACAAGAAGAATTTGAAGACATCAAAAGGAGTTTCAAGAAGAAAGTTTGCACATGGGGACCAAATTCAACTCAAATGACAGAAAGAATTGATTGTAAAGAAAGGATCAGACCTCTCTCAGACAGTCACAGTCTTGGTTGAATCTTTTAATAAAAAGTCAGAAAACCAGACCCCTGGATTCACTGTTTGTGGACCAGCCAGGTGCTTGTGAGGAACCAAAACTTCCTTTTGATGGATTAGAACTTTTGAGCAGTTATTGACTTATGTAGTAATTATTATATTTGAAAACATAATTGGCTGCTTTATTTTCAATTGGAGGCAAGTAACTCTCAGCCCAAAGTAAAAGAAGCCATGTATATCATCAACACATAAACAGAACCATGGAAACTATGTCCTCTGTCTTGCTTCTGCCAAAACTGCCTGTGTATGTGGGGCTTGTGCACATGTGTGTAGAAGAGGGTGTTTGTCTTATTTCTCTGTCTTCTGTTCCCTTTTTGATTTTAGCAGACTCCCCATTATGACGAATTTAGCATTGAAGCAGTATGAAAAAGGACATTGCAATATGAGGAATCAGCCTTAGATGTCACTGCAGAGAGTTATGTTTTATTGTGATCTGTTGTATATTTGCAACTTTCTTTGTGAACAGGATATGGTTATTTATTTTTGTACAGATGGATGAGCTCACTGAGATATAAATGAAGCTGATTGCTTTTAGTCTATACTGGAGGTTCTCACACTGCAGATGTAAGGACTGGACCAGATGTGTTGTATTATGAAGCCTTGTGACTGAAAGATGTTTACATATGTTGTCTATTTTTTAAATAACTTTTTAAATATAACTTGTCTGTTTGTTTGTTCAGTGGCTTTGATCTGCTCCTAATGATTGTGACTCTAACTTGTAATGGTTTTCTTTATGTTCAATAAGGCAAAGTACATTAATAAAGATGACCAATGCTTACAAAGCCAAAACAAACAAACAAAGGCTGCATTCTATATTGATTCTGGCCAATTATTCCCACTCACCTCTTTCTGTGGGGGTCTCTGTCAAACTTTCTTTTCTTCTCTCAAGTCCCTGCTCATGGGCACCACTTGCTGCTGTCCTGCAGTAATGGACTTGGTGCATGGAGCTGATAATAACATGTATGGATTCCGACTGATGGTCAATAGCCGCCATTTATTAGTGATCAGGGTCACATAGGATAAGGGAGGAGGTATTAAGCTTATCTATGGAACCCATTAAATGTTTCTATACCCTTGTTTGGAACTCTTTTGTTTTGTATATCTCACTAAGTGTTCTCACACACATGTTATCTGCTCAGTTGTTTTCATACAAATGATATCCAATCAGTTATACAAAAGATATCCATTCGGTTGTTCTCATACAAATGATATTCAATCACTCACACAAATGGCATCCATCCAGTTGCTCTCATACAAATATTATCCTATCAATGGTAATCCTGTACTCATTGACCTTCTAGGATCACAACATCCTTTTATAGCTGGGAATTTAACCAGCACTCATATGAGATGCCAGTAATACAAGCAGCATCTTAACTCACTAAGCCACAGCACCAGTCCCACATTTTAAAATATAATTTTCATCTATCTGAAAGGCTGAGGCACAGGGACAATAGAGAAATGCTCTACTGGTTTGCTCCCTAAATCCTCACACAGCCAGGGCTGAGCCAAGTAACATTAAGGGCCTGGAACACAGCCCAGGTATCCCACATGGATTGCTGGGACTCCAGGACTTGCCACATCACCTGTCTCCTTGCAGGGTGCATATTAGCAGGTAACTGGATGGGAAGTAGAGGTAGGACTCTGACCAGGCATACCCACAGGGTAGGTGGATGCCCCAAATGGTATATTAACCAATGTAGTGAACACCTGCCCTTTAACATGCTGAAGCTCTTTATACATGGCTTCCAATACATTTCCAAATTACATATATGTCTCTGTTACATTTATAAATTATACTGACAGTAACTCACATTATATTTGTAATTTACATATGTGGTTTACATATTCTAAATAACACATGTGGTTCATATTGTCCTTCCAAGCAGCATGTTTCCATTTTAACTCTGATAGCTGGTACTGCCCTAGAGGCCAAGTGGTTGGGGTAGTCTCAGGGATTCTGCCAGGCATGGGTGCGCTGGTCAGATACCAGTGCTGGACTTTGCTTTGCAGTAATTCTGCTCTGTTGGACTCACCTGCAGCAGCTGTCTGGGTGGCTTCTGCTATTTGGCCTTCAGGGAATCCTTGGGATCCTGCAGCAAGCTGAGCTGTGCCTTCATGGCAATGATGTAGTGTCCACACTCCCTGGAGCTTTCCAGAGCCAGCCAGTCATTGTAGCACAGGAACAATTTCTGCTACAGAATCTGCTAGTAGTGGTTAAATTCTCTGTGGATTTGTTGCTTCTCACCACTCTACCAGGGTCTGGGATGAGGTACAGGGATACAGAGATGAGATGGCCTCAACTGTCCCTCCATTGATACTATTTCATTTTAATTTTTGTATTTGATTGTACTGACTAGCAAGCTAGAACAGGCCTCAGACTTGAGAGTGGGAGAGAGAACAAATTTTTTTGCTTAAAAAGCTTTTTTTGAATGGGGTGGGGCAGGGAGAGACAGATCTTCTATTTGTTGCTCCATTCCCCAATGCCCAAATAGCCAGAGTTGGACCAGTCAGAAACCAGCAGGCAGGGGCTCCACCCAAATCTCTCACATGGGTGCAGAGGCCCAAGCACATGGGACAACTTCTAATGCTGATCTCCCAGGTGCATAGGCAGGGACCTGGATTGTAATGGAGCAGCTGAACCTAAAACCAGTACTCATATGGGATGCAGGTGTCAAGGGAGATACACTAACCAACTATACCATGATGCATGCCTTGAGAGCACACATTTAAAAACACTTCTCATGCCAGTGTTGTGGTGAAGCTCTTTAAGCCATTGCTTGCTTTGAAAGCATCTCATATTTGAATGCCGATTCAAGTACAGGCTGCTCTGATTCTGATCCAGTTCCTGCTGATGTAAATGTGAAGAGAAAGATAAGAGCCCAAACACTGAGCTCCTGCCCTCTGCATGGGAGACTTGCATGAATCTCAGAGCTCCTGGCTTCTGCCTGGATCACCTCCTGGTCATTGAAACTATTGGAAAGTGAACCAGGGAGTGGAAAATCTCTCCTCTCACTGTCACTCTTCCTCTCAAGTTTTTGTTATTTTTGTAATAAAAGCACTTCCTTTATGTTCTGTGTCACACTCTGCTATCATCCTGTCATCATTTTTGCATTCAAGAATTTTCCTAAAACTCATCTTTCCAGAAAAGTTATTCAGTTTTCATCTAGTTTTCCTTCTTTCTTTCTTTCTTTTTCTTTCTTTCTTTCTTTCTTTCTTTCTTTCTTTCTTTCTTTCTTTCTTTCTTTCTTTCTTTCTTTCTTTCTTTCTTTTCTCTTTCTTTCTTTCTTTCTTTCTTTCTTTCTTTCTTTCTTTCTTTCTTTCTTTCTTTCTTTCTTTCTTTCTTTCTTTCTTTCTTTCTTTCTTTCTTTCTTTTCTCTTTCTTTCTTTCTTTCTTTCTTTTTCTTTCTTTCTCTTTGACATACCCAAACCAAAAGCAACACAAGGATCAGTTTTTCCTTACCTTGAAGTTAATGATCTTTTCTTTACCTCAAATCTTCATACATGACATTTCCTGTTCCTTTTACTAAAAGACACCCTCATGATTCTAGATTGCATCCTGTGGGGAGAAGGACTTTCAAACAAGGTTTTGCCTGCATTGGTCTTGGCTGCATAAAGCTTCCCAGTTTTTCCAGAGAGTACCTTGTTGGCAACGCCCGTGTCGCCACGTACTCCGAGCCCCGAGTCGAGCGGAGGGACTAGGGTTATGAGACAGACAAGACAGACAACACACAACACACTGTGGGTCATTCCTGTGAGGAGAATGCTGATTTATTTGAAGTCAAGCTGCATCTTTTATAGTCTGCTTGGCCCCTCCCAGGATCCTCCCAATGGTTAAGCCACACCTAAGCTCCCCCAAGGACATGCAACAAGGGGTAAGCAACACCTAAGCTCCCCCAAGGACATGCAACAAGGGGAAGCAGGAAGGAAGGAGATTGCAGTCAAGCCACAGGCTAAATGTATCAGGCCATGATTGCCCTTCCTGTTACACCCTTGAGAAACAAGCTGTGCTGTGGAGTTAATCCTTGGGAGACCTGGCCCGTGCAGTACCTGAGAGGTTCAGGGAATTCTGGGAGCAAGTGGTTTTTTACATATTTATTTATTTTTATTGCAAAGTCAGATATATAGAGAGGAGGAGAAACAGAGTGAAAGATCTTCAGTGCAATGATTGACTCACCGAGCAGCTGCAATGGCCTGAGCTGTGCTGACCTGAAGCCAAGATCCTGGAGCCTCTTCCATGTCTCCCATGTGGGTGTAGGGTCCCAAAGCTTTGGACCTTCCTCAACTGATCTTCAATGCCACAAGAAGGGAGCTGAATAGGAAATGGGGCCGCTGGGATGTGAGCAGGCACCCATATGGGATCCCAGTGCTTGCAAGATGAGGACTTTGGCCATTGAGCTACTATGCCGGGCCCACAGTCTTTCCAGAGAGCACATGAGAGGCTTCGGGGAGTTCTGGGAGTAAGTTTTAATCCACATTCCTTCCTCAAGCTGGGTGGAAAGGAGAAATCAGAACCTACGTAACCTAAAAGAGAAGAGGGTTACTATGATTCTTTATGAATAATGTTTGGATGGTGTTTCAACCCCGTCAAAGAACTCCCACAAACCTATCTTCACCTCTTCTACCAATTGTTTTCAGAGGTATGTTTGGGATCTGCTGCTAATGCTCTCAGAAACCGGTGAAGCATGGCCAAGACTTTGGGTCCCTACACTCAAGTAATAGATCAGGAAAAAGCTCCTGGCTCCTGGGTTGGGACTGGCTCATGTCCAACCTCTTCAGCAATTTTGAGAATGAACATGGAAGACCTCTATCTCCTGCTCTCTCTCTCTTTCTAATTCTCCTATTCAAGTAAATATATATAGAGAGATGTAAGTTTGATTGAAAACTGAGGCAACTTAGGCTCATAAATTCTAGGGATACCTTGAAAGTCACACAATTAGGAATCAAGATGGTGGAACATGGTAAGGACACCTTTAAAGAGGCAGAGACTCATTAACCAGGGTTAAGCAGAGAGGGAAATTTTCAGAAAACAGGAGAGGATCGGCTGACAAGAAACAGGCAGAGGGCACTGAAAACTAACAGACACATTGGCGCAGCAGAGAAAATTGAGTGGTGTTGTAGTGACAAGACACCCCAGTGGCAATCAGCAAATGGCAATCTGAGCTCCACAAGTGGCCAGAGCCCAACCAAGAGCCAGGTAAGAAGGAGCTCAAGAAATTAACTCAGAAAAAGAACTGCCCATCCTGCTGATTTGTTTGATCCAACCATGAGCACGGAGAGAACAGCAGGCACTAAACAAGTGGTGCAAAACCAGGGTGGATTATCCAAACAGGCTGATACCAAACTCATTTCTGGCCAGTGAATTGCACTATTCCCACAGGGAAAACAGTACTGATGTGCCTGTTATACCTTTCACTCAAAATCGGTTCAGGTAGCCCCCAGACTTAATGCCACATTAGGACTAGAACTGGGAGCTGGCTGGGTTGAGCTAGGCTGTAGTCCCCACCAGCATATGCTGGAACTGAGGGGTGAGCTGGGCAGGGCCAGGCTACTACACCCATTAGCGAATGCCAAGGTAAGAAGGGCCATACAAGACTGGGCAGCACATTCAACCAGTACATATTAGATCTAGACAATAGGGATGCTGCGTGGGGCTCCCCTGCTGGACCACTACTCCCACTGGTGAATATGAAAGCTGGTAATGGGCATAGACCAGACTGGGAAGGGCACCTCTTTCTTGGGTTACCACTCATGAGCATGAGAACCAGGACTGTGGCAGGCATGGGTGCAGGGCCCAGTCTCCCAAGGGTTAGCTCCACAGCTTAGCTTGTTTCTCAAGAGGTGTAACAGGACGTGCAATCTTGGCATGACACATTTAGCCCCCTGCTGAACCACAAGTTCTTGTTTCCTTCTTGTTTGTAAAGTTATGTCCCGGAAAATTTTAGGATGGCAGCTTGAGGATTAGATAAATACTGGGAGGAACTAGGCAGAGTATAAAAAGCAGCCTAGAGTTTCAATTAACGACATTCTCCTTACGTGAATGACCCAGTGTGTGTTGTCTTCTTTTCAACCCTAGTCCCTCTGCTTGGCTCAGGATACACAGTGACGTGGGCATTGCCGACACATGGGAAGACACAGAGAGACACCCACCAGCACTAGTGTGGGCTGGTTAGTGGGGCTAGTTGGGATAACCTAGGCTACAATGCTCAATGACATATGACAGACAGATGAATGGGTTGTGAGAAAGACTGGACTAGTCTGCTGTGCATATTGGTAAGCACATGAGCTAGGGAAGGGGGCAGGCATGGTGGGGGTTTTACAGGTCACTCCAACTAGGCTGAATCCCCCAATCATTTGCATGAAGACCAAGTGTGTGGTGGGCAGGATTGGGCTGAACTCCAACACCCATTGGCTCACATAGAAGCCAGGGCTAGAGACAGAACTGACTCAACATTTGCAACCACCAGCACATGCATAAGCTGATTTGGGTGACGGACTATGCCAGACCCAGTGTTGGCAAGCACACATAAGATTCAGGCTTGGGATCACCTCAGATAAGGTTTCTTTGGGGACACCCCCAACTGAGTTTCTGTACTCAGAACTACAACCATGGAGATAAATGCAGGTTCCATTGTCTGACCATAGAGTCCATGTGTCAGAGCTGAGCCTTCTCAGTGGTTTTGACAGAATAGTGGACAGCATATCCAGAAGCACGTGGACGATATGGCAGTTTATTGGAGCCTGCCGAGGACACCTGGTCCCATAACAAAGGATGGAGTACAGAACAAATTGATCAAGTACCACTCCAAGTGTTTGAAATGAAAAATCTTGGCAAACAGAGACTCTGAGATGGACTATGTCAGCCAGTAAATTATGGAGAGATTTCATTGTGCTTGGAATAGCCAGAGAAGCAGCAAATCACAACTGTTGAACTATCAGAACCACTGGAGCTGTACCTTCAGAGCAAGCCTCACAGCAGGAACCTAGGGATGGTTGGGAGGGTAGGTGTGGCTTCTCTCCTTATCTTCCACCTTCTCACAGATACAGGAAGGAAAAAGGGGATGTGGAAATAATTGTCTTATCCACTTTCCTTTAGGTCTTCTTCATTTGCATCCAAATCAACTATGAAAAAAATCATGAAAACTGAAATTTTAAAAGATTCAATGAAAAGTCTCCACAATAGAATGAATGAGGCAGAAGCAAGAACCTCAGAATTGGAAGATATTATTTGCCACAATGGTGAACCAATCAAACAGCTGGAAGTGGAGCTGGGTCAAGTGAAAAAAGGTGTTAACAAATTAAGGAACATTACTAAAAGACCACTTATAAGACCTGTGGGAGTACCAGAAGGCCCAGAACAGAAGCTGGGCTTAAAAATGCATTCAATGGAGAGAGTTTTAAGATGGCCAACGTAGGAGGAAGGCTGTGAGGGAGTGTCCAGTGAGAGAGGGATAGAACGCTACAGAAGCAACAAAGAGGAACAGCAAAGAACCACAGGGAGAGGTGTGTGAAGTTCCCTGGACAGTGTGGTGCCAAAAAGATCCACACAATTCGGAATAACAATGAGAACAAAACAAAACAAAAGATAGAGAAGCTGACATCCTGCTCCAGACCTGCTGAGTCACCTTTGAAAGCAGCCGACAGGAGACGCAGCCGACCCAGAGACAAGGAAATCGGGAGGGATCGTCACCGGCAAAGGTCTTCAACAGCAGCAGAGGCAAACTGCAACAGCCGGAGGTTCGGTGAGCCAGGGAAGGGTTAACAGCCTCTGCATTCCAGGGACTGGGCACAAATCCCAAGCCCCTGGGGTGCTCCTTTTACCCTCCTCGCCTACAGAGGTTTCAGCCTCTGAGAACACAGGGCAAGCGCCTTGAAACCGCCAAATCTGTGCCTTGGAAGTGGCGCACAGTAGTCCTGGGTGCTGAGAAGGCACAAAGAAAGCGCCCCAAATATTCCTGCACTGAGTGGGTCAGTGCATCTCAGTGCGCAGAAACTACCAGCGAGGGTCTAGAATCCCCCACACCCTGATACCGTGTGGGTGGGTGACAACACCAGGAGGACTCTGAATGCCGGGCCAGGTGGGCTGGGCGGCCCCGCCTGCAGCAACCGCCTCCGCAGCGCAGGAGCCAGGAGGGCTCTGAGCATTGGGAAGTGTAGCGCTGTGTGACCCTGACACGCAGGTGCCACTCCCATAGAGTGACTTGCCCACTCCTAGCCTCCCACCCCACAGTACTGAGCGTGGGCGACCCACCAGGAGAGCTCTGAAAACTTCTGCGCCACACTGGCAGTGTGAGAACCGGCCGCGAAGTCATTTTAACAGGGTGCCTGGGTCACTCCTCCACTGCAGTCCTGTGTGAGGGAGCCACACCAGGAGGGCTCTGAACACCCACACACCACGAGTGGTTGAATCACTGCACAAGAGCCACACCCAGAAAGTGCCTCACCCACAGTCCCATGTGTGGGAGACGCAACAGGTGGGCTCTGAAAAACCCTGTAGTCCCTGACACGGAGAACGCAGGGAGAAAGCACATAAAACCTTCTACGTCCTGTGGATTCCCGTGCAGGGGGCACACCCAGAGAGTGCCTCCATCCCTCCACGCCCTGGGGTGTCACACCTGTAGAAGAGGTGCCCAGAGCATGCCTGGAATCCACTGGGCCCCCAAGGTGGTGCCCTACAGTCCCGGGCACTGAGAACGCACCAACGGTGCCTTGAAAATTACCACGCCCTGCAACACCACGCCTGCAGGCTCCAATCTCTACAGGAAAGTGCCTGATGACCCCTCAACACACGGGTCCATTTGCCTCACCAAAATACACCAACGCAATGGGAAAAACCACCAGAAAAAGTTGTGCTCCAAATGAAAGAGCCAGCACCCCACCAAATGAGGGCCAAAAGCCATTATCAATATCGGAGATGTGAGATGAAGACATGGAAGAGTTACCAAACAAGGAATTTTAAAAAATAATGCTAAAATTTATCAGAGACGAGGACATGAAGCGGGAAGAATTCCAGAACCGCATAATCGCTGAAATACAACAAATCAAAACCAAACTGGATGCCCAGGAACACAAAATTGAAAGCCTGATCAACAGAATAAATGCGGCAGAGGAAAGGATCTCTGAAACAGAAGACACACGTAATGCAGATACCCAGCTCATTAAACAGCTGGAGACAAGCCTCAGCAAAACTAATAAAATGATACAAGAAATGAAAGATTACCTCAGAAAATCGAATATTCAGATCATCGGCCTCCCCGAGGGAGTAGAAAGAGAATCAGGAATGCAAGCAGTGCTTGACGAAATTATACAGGAAAACTTCCAAAACACTTGGAACACAAATCCACCCCGCATACAAAACGGACAGAGAACTCCCAACAGACATGACCCAAAGAGATCTTCACCCAGACACACGGTGCTCAAGTTCTACTCCAAAGAAGACAAAGAAGGAATCCTGAGACAAGTATGAAGCAGAGAAAAGATCACATACAGGGGAAAACCCATCAGAATCACTGCTGACTTCTCCGAAGAGACCCTACAAGCAAGGAGAGAATGGACAAAGATCTTCCAAGCCCTGAAACAAAACAACTGTCAACCAAGAATAATCTACCCAGCAAAGATCTCATTTATATATGAGAACGAAATCAGATACTTCCATAGCAAGGGAAAACTAGAAGAATATGTCAACACAAAACCAGTTCTACAAAATCTCCTTAGAAATGCGCTAATCCCGGAAAAAAAGGAGGCAAACCATAAACAAAGTTAGCAAATAAGAAGGTCTCCAAACTGAAGCCCACACAAGGAAGGGCAATTACACAGATAACAACACACACAAAACACACTCGCATGGCAGGGCAAAATCGCAATCTCTCAATTTTAACTCTTAACACAAATGGTCTAAACTCACCAATCAAAAGACAAAGATTAATGGAATGGATCATCAAACCAGACCCAACCATCTGTTGCCTACAAGAAACGCATCTAACCAGAAAGGATGCAAAGAAACTGAAAGTGAAGGGATGGGAAAAGATATTTCATGCCAATGGACGAGAAAAAAAGGCTGGGGTAGCTGTCCTAATTTCAGATAAGTTAGATTTCAATCTAACTAACATCAAAAGAGACAGGGAAGGCCATTTTATGCTGGTGAAAGGAATGATCCATCAAGAAGCAATCACCATCATTAATGTTTATGCACCAAATCCCAACGCACCTAGTTACGTAAAGCAATTACTTGCAGACTTAAGGGAAGACATAGATACCCACACAATTCTTGTAGGCGCCCTCAACACACCTTTAACATCAATGGACCAGTCTACAAAACAAAAACTCAACAAAGAAACAACAGAGCTCACACAAACAATAGAACAACTGGACTTAGTAGACATATATACAACTTTTTATCCTAAGGCCACAGACTATACATTCTTCTCATTGGTGCATGGCACCTTCTCCAGAATCGACCACATGATAGGACATAAAGCGAATCTAAACAACTTTCAAAACATTAGTATCATACCATGTACCCTCTCAGACCACCATGGGATGAAACTGGAAATCAACAACTCAAAACTCCCCAGGAAGTATAGGCACTCTTGGAAATTGAACAATATGCTATTAAACGAACAATGGGTCAGAGAAGAAATTAAAGATGAGGTAAAAAAATTCATGGAAACCAATGAAAACTCTGATACTACATTCCAAAACGTGTGGGACACCGCCAAAGCAGTGCTACGAGGTAGATTCATCGCAATTGAAGCCCATGTCAAGGCCCAAGAAAGACGCCAAATACAGGAACTAACCACACACCTCCAGGATCTGGAAAAACAGCAGCAGAAGAGTCCCACGCACAATAGGAAACAAAAAATCATCAAAACAAGGGACGAGATAAACCAAATAGAAATCAAAAAAACTATACATAAAATCAACAAATCAAAAAGTTGGTTTTTTGAGAAAATAAACAAAATAGACACTCCACTGGCCCGATTGACCAAAAAAAAAAAAAAAAAAAACAAAACAAAACAAGAGAAAGTGAGAATCAATAGCATTAAAGATGATAAAGGCAACATAACAACAGACACTGCAACCATTAAGAAAATAATTAGAGATTACTACAAAGAACTGTACTCCCACAAATTTGAGGACCACCAAGAAATAGAAAAGTTCTTGGACTCTCACCACTTCCCAAAACTCAGTCCGGAGGCAACTGCAGAATTAAATAAACCCATAACCGAGGTAGAGACTGAAACAGTCATCAAGGATCTCCCAACGAAAAAAAGCCCAGGCCCAGACGGTTTCACTACAGAATTCTACAAAACATTCCAAACAGAACTAACCCCAATCCTCTACAAGCTCTTCAAAACAATAGAGGAGGAAGCAACCCTTCCAAACTCATTCTATGAAGCCAACATCACCTTAATCCCAAAACTGGACAGAGAACCGTCAGAGAAGGAAAACTACAGACCTATCTTCTTGATGAACATTGATGCTAAAATTCTCAACAAAATCCTAGCCAATAGAATTCAAAAAATCATCAGACAGATCATTCATCCGGATCAAGTAGGATTCATCCCTGGAATGCAGGGATGGTTCAACATTCGGAAATTCATAGATGTGATACACCACATCCAAAAACTGCAAAACAAGAACCACATAATAGTTTCAATAGATGCAGAAAAAGCTTTTGACAAAATCCAACACCTCTTCATGCTAAAAACTCTAGCCAAAGTAGGCATAGATGGGAAAATCCACAACATAATCAAAGCAATTTATGAAAAACCCTATGCCGATTGGTTTTAAGATGGCCAACGTAGGAGGAAGGCTGTGAGGGAGCGTTCAGCGAGATAGGGATAAAACGCTACAGAAGCAGCAAAGAGGAACAGCAGGGAACTGCAGGGAGAGGTCTGTGAAGCTCCCTGGGACAGTGTGGAGCCAAAAAGATCCACACAACTCGGAAGAACAACGAGAACGGAGCAGGACAAAGGTAGAGAAACCGACATCCCACTCCAGACCTGCAGAGTCACTTTTAAAAACGGCCTGACGGGAGACGCGGCCAGCTCGGAGGCAGGGAGATCGGGTGGATCGTCGCCGGCGGGAAGCCTTTGACAGCGGCGGAGGCAGACTGCAGCAGCCGGACGTTTGGTGAGCGGGGGGGCGCGGGGGGGGTTGACGTGGCAGCCTCCGCATTCCTCGCCCCCTACTGAGGTTCCAGCCTCTGAGAAGGCGGGGCAGGCAGCCTGAAACGGTTGGATCTGTGCCTTGGGAACTACGCGCAGTGGTGTTGGTGGTGAGGGAAGGCGCTTCGGATGTTCCAGCGCTGAGGGGGGCCAGTGCGTCTCGGTGCGCAGAGGCTGCTGGCGAGGATCTGGAGTCCCCCACATCCTGCCTGGTGGAGGATTCTGATCGCTGCCTGCAGCAGCCGCCTCCGCAGCACAGGTGTCAGGTGTCAGGTGTCAGGAGAGCTCCCAGTTTTGGGAAGTGTAGCGCTGTGTGTCCCTGGCACGCAGGTACCACTCCCATAGGGTGAACTGCTCACTCCTAGCCTCCCACCCCGCAGTTCTGAGCGTGGGCGACCCACCAGGAGAGCTCTGAAAACTTCTGCGCCACACTGACACGGTGAGAACCTGCCGTGAAGTCATTATAACAGGGCGCCTGGGTCACTCCTCCGCTAAGGGCCTGTGTGGGGGAGCCACACGGGAGCAGGGGCTCTGAACACCCACACACCACGAGTGGTGGATTCACTGCACAAGAACCACGCCTGGAAAGTGCCTCACCCACAGTCCCGTGTGTGGGAGACGCAACAGGTGGGTCCTGAAAAACCCTGCAGTCCCTGACACGGAGAACGCAGGGAGAAAGCACATAAAACCTTCTAAGCCCTGGGGATTCCCGTGCAGGGGGCACACCCAGAGAGTGCCTCCATCCCTCCACGCCCTGGGGTGTCACACCTGTAGAAGAGGTGCCCAGAGTGTGCCTGGAATCCACCGGGCCCCCAAGGTGGTGCTCTACAGTTCCGGGCCCTGAGAACGCACCAACGGTGCCTTGAAAATTACCACGCCCTGCAACACCACGCCTGCAGGCTCCAATCTCTACAGGAAAGTGCCTGATGACCCCTCAACACACGGGTCCATTTGCCTCACCAAAATACACCAACGCAATGGGAAAAACCACCAGAAAAAGTTGTGCTCCAAATGAAAGAGCCAGCACCCCACCAAATGAGGGCCAAAAGCCATTATCAATATCGGCGATGCGAGATGAAGACATGGAAGTGTTACCAACAAAGGAATTGATGAAAATAATGCTAAAATCTCTCAGAGACGTGGACACAAAGCTGGAAGACCTCCAGAACCGCATAATCACCGAAATACAACAAATCAAAACCAAAATGGATGCCCAAGAGAATAAAATTGAAAGCCTGATCAACAGAATAAATGCGGCAGAGGAAAGGATCTCTGAAACAGAAGACACACAAAATGAAGGTGTCCAGCGAATTAAACAGCTGGAGACAAACCTCAGCAAAACTAATAAAATGATGCAAGAGATGAAAGATTACCTTAGAAAACTGAATATTCGGATCATCGGCCTCCCCGAGGGAGTAGAAAGAGAATCTGGGATGCAAGCAGTGCTTGATGAAATTATACAGAAAAACTTCCAAAACACTTGGAACACAAATCCACCCCGCATACAGGACGGACAGAGAACTCCCAACAGACATGATCCAAAGAGATCTTCACCCAGACACACGGTGCTCAAGTTCTACTCCAATGAAGACAAAGAAGGAATCCTGAGACAAGTACGAAGTAGAGAAAAGATCACATACAGGGGAAAACCCATCAGAATCACTGCTGACTTCTCCGAAGAGACCCTACAAGCAAGGAGAGAATGGACAAAGATCTTCCAAGTCCTGAAACAAAACAACTGTCAACCAAAAATAATCTACCCAGCAAAGATCTCATTTGTATATGAGAACGAAATCAGATACTTCAATAGCAAAGAAAAACTAGAAGAATATGTCTACACAAAACCAGCTCTGCAAAGTCTCCTTAGAAATGCGCTAGTCCCGGACAAAAAGGAGGCAAATCACAAACAAAGTTAGCAAATAAGAAGGTCTCCAAACTAAAGGCCACACAAACAAGACAATTACATAGGCAACAACACACACACAACACAATCACATGGCAGGGCAAAATTGCAACCTCTCAATTTTAACTCTCAACACAAATGGTCTAAATTCACCAATCAAAAGACAGAGATTAATAGAATGGATCATCAAACAAGACCCAACCATCTGTTGCCTACAAGAAACGCATCTAACCAGAAAGGATGCAAAGAAACTGAAAGTGAAGGGATGGAAAAAGATATTTCACGCCAATAGACGAGAAAAAAAAGCTGGGGTAGCTATCCTAATTTCAGACGAAATAGATTTCATTCTAACTAACATCAAAAGAGACAGGGAAGGCCATTTTATACTGGTGAAAGGAATGATCCATCAAGAAGCAATCACCATCATTAATGTTTATGCACCGAATCTTAATGCACCTAGTTACGTAAAGCAATTACTTACAGACTTAAGGGAAGACATAGACACCCGCACAATTCTTGTAGGCGCCCTCAACACACCTCTAACAACAATGGACCAGTCTACAAAACAAAAACTCAACAAAGAAACAACAGAGCTCACACAAACAATAGAACAACTGGACTTAGTAGACATATATACAACTTTTTATCCTAAGGCCACAGACTATACATTCTTCTCATTGGTGCATGGCACCTTCTCCAGAATCGACCACATGATAGGACATAAAGCGAATCTAAACAACTTTCAAAACATTAGTATCATACCATGTACCCTCTCAGACCACCATGGGATGAAACTGGAAATCAACAACTCAAAACTCCCCAGGAAGTATAGGCACTCTTGGAAATTGAACAATATGCTATTAAACGAACAATGGGTCAGAGAAGAAATTAAAGATGAGGTAAAAAAATTCATGGAAACCAATGAAAACTCTGATACTACATTCCAAAACGTGTGGGACACCGCCAAAGCAGTGCTATGAGGTAGATTCATCGCAATTGAAGCCCATGTCAAGGCCCAAGAAAGACGCCAAATACAGGAACTAACCACACACCTCCAGGATCTGGAAAAACAGCAGCAGAAGAGTCCCACGCACAATAGGAAACAAAAAATCATCAAAACAAGGGACGAGATAAACCAAATAGAAATCAAAAAAACTATACATAAAATCAACAAATCAAAAAGTTGGTTTTTTGAGAAAATAAACAAAATAGACACTCCACTGGCCTGATTGACCAAAAAAAAAAAACAAGAGAAAGTGAGAATCAATAGCATTAAAGATGATAAAGGCAACATAACAACAGACACTGCAACCATTAAGAAAATAATTAGAGATTACTACAAAGAACTGTACTCCCACAAATTTGAGGACCACCAAGAAATAGAAAAGTTCTTGGACTCTCACCATTTACCAAAACTCAGTCCGGAGGCAACTGCAGAATTAAATAAACCCATAACCGAGGTAGAGATTGAAACAGTCATCAAGGATCTCCCAACGAAAAAAAGCCCAGGCCCAGACGGCTTCACTACAGAATTCTACAAAACATTCCAAACAGAACTAACCCCAATCCTCTACAAGCTCTTCAAAACAATAGAGGAGGAAGCAACCCTCCCAAACTCATTCTATGAAGCCAACATCACCTTAATCCCAAAACCGGATAGAGAACCATCAGAGAAGGAAAACTACAGACCTATTTCTCTGATGAACATTGATGCTAAAATTCTCAACAAAATCCTAGCCAATAGAATTCAAAAAATCATCAGACAGATCATTCATCCGGATCAAGTAGGATTCATCCCTGGAATGCAGGGATGGTTCAACATTCGGAAATCCATAAATGTTATAAACCATATCCAAAAACTGCAAAACAAGAACCACATAATAGTTTCAATAGATGCAGAAAAAGCTTTTGACAAAATCCAACACCTCTTCATGCTAAAAACTCTAGCCAAAGTAGGCATAGATGGGAAAATCCACAACATAATTAAAGCAATTTATGAAAAACCCAACGCCAGTATCATACTGAATGGAGAAAATCTAGAACCCTTCCCACTGAGATCTGGAACAAGACAAGGGTGCCCACTATCACCGCTGCTATTCAACATAGTCCTAGAGGTACTTGCAGAGGCCATAAGACAAGAAAAAGAAATCAAAGGCATACGTATAGGAAACGAAGAAGTCAAGCTTTCACTCTATGCAGATGACATAATCCTATACATAGAAAAACCAGGAGACTCAATACAGAAACTGCTAGAACTTATACGAGAGTTTGGCAGAGTGGCAGGGTACAAAATTAACGAACGAAAATCAACAGCCATAGTGTACGCAAATAACACCAAGATGGAAGAAGATCTAACCAACAGGATACCATTCAAAATAGCAGAGAGAAGTATGAAGTATTTGGCAATCAATCTAACCAAAAGCGTAGGAGACCTATTCGAAGAAAACTACAAACTATTTAAAAAGGAAATTGAACAAGACCTCAAAAGATGGAATAACATCCCGTGCTCCTGGATAGGCAAAATCAATATCATTAAAATGTCTATACTACCACAAGCAATATACATTTTCAACGCAATTCCAATTAAATTGCCCAAAACATTCTTCACGGAACTGGATACAATGATTCAAAAGTTCATCTGGAAACACAAAAAACCACGAATAGCTAGAACCATCCTGAAAAATAAGAGGTTAGCAGGGGGAATCACAATCCCGGACCTCTGGACATACTATAGAGCAGTGGTTATCAAAACAGCCTGGTACTGGCACAAAGACAGAAAGGAAGATCAATGGAATAGAATAGAAGCACCAAAAGGGAACCCACACAAATACAGCCAATTAATCTTTCACAAAAAGACCAATGATAGCTTAAGCAAGTGGGAAGGCCTCTTTAGTAAATGTTGTTGGGACAACTGGCTGATAGCCTGTAGAAACAAAAGGATAGACCCACATCTATCACCATACACTAAGATCCAATCTACATGGATAAAAGACCTAAACCTACATCCAGAAACCTTCAAACTCTTGCAAGAAAATGTAGGAAATACCCTGCAAGACCTAGGAGTAGGTACCGACTTTCTAAGAAGGACACCAAAAGCAATAGCCGTTGAGAACAGAATAAACAAATGGGACCTCATCAAACTAAGAAGCTTCTGTACAGCAAGGGAAACAATCAACAAAGTAAAAAAGCAACCCACAGAGTGGGAGAAGATCTTTGCACACGATATAGGCGATAGGGGGCTAATTTCCAGGATATACAAAGAACTTCAAAACAACCAAAAAACCAAAACAAACAAATCACTCAAGAAATGGGCACGGGAAATGGGCAAACATTTCACAAAGGAACAAGTCCAAATGGCAAACAAACATATGAAAAAATGTTCCAGCTCCCTGGCAATAAGGGAAATCCAAATTAAGACATCAATGAGGTACCACCTAACACCAGTAAGATTGGCCCACATAAACAAGAACACCAACGACGCTTGCTGGCGAGGATGCGGGGAAAAGGGAACCCTACTCCACTGCTGGTGGAGCTGCAAATTCGTACAGCCTTTATGGAAATCAGTCTGGAGAACACTCAAACAACTCAAAATCTGCATACCATATGACCCAGCAATAGCACTCCTAGGAATATATCCAAAACACCTGTTTTACGACAAACCAGCATGCATCCCTATGTTCATTGCAGCACAATCAGTAATTGCGAAAACATGGAAGCAACCGAAATGCCCATCAGCAGAAGATTGGATAAGAAAGCTTTGGTTCATCTACTCCATGGAATACTACTCAGCTATTAAAAAAAACAAAATGCAGTTCTTTGTGGCTAAATGGGCACAACTGGAAACTATAATGCTAAGGGAAATGAGCGAATCCCAAAAGATTAGATACCACATGTTTGCCTTGATTTAACCTGTAATTTTTTGTTTGGTTGTTTGTTATTTTTTGAACCTGTCATTGATACTGTCTCAACCCAGATGTTTCGAAGAATGGAACTTGCATTATTTTTAACATATTGTTTACCCAATACTATGTCAATTAATTCCATAATGTTGTATAATGATACTGAGGCCTTGTTGGGGCTTTTAACTGACTGGATCTTTACTTTGTTAGACCTATCTTCAGACCATAGAAGGTCTCCCCAAGAGGCCACTGAACTTATCTGGACAATAAGACGCTGAACTTTATGCTAGGCATGTGTTTGCAAGCAATGAATCTCAACTGAACTTGAACTATGGTTATGCAACAAGGTGGAGGAATCCACCATGGGGGGAGGGGTGCGGGAGGGGTGGGGGGAATCCCCAGTGCCTATAAAACTGTATCACATAATACAATGTTAATAACAATAAAAAAAAAGAAAAATCCACACCTTACTCAACAATATGAAAAGAATAGCCTGTCAAGTTTTACAATTGATAAACATGTGTTTTGACTTAAAGAGATATCAATAAATTATAAAAAGGTTTATGAATTTCAAAAAAAAATTCATTCAATGAAATAATAAAGAAACAACATTCAGGAGGGGCACAGAACTCCCATCAGGGTTGGCCAAAAGCAATCTACACCACAACATATAATAATCAAGACCTCTTCAACTGAAAATAAGGAAAAGATCCTTAAATTGCACATAAAAAAAAATCAATTGGGCAATTTGATTGGAATTGCGTTGAAAATGTATATTGCTTGTGGTAGTATAGACATTTTAATGATATTGATTTTGCCTATCCAGGAGCATGGAATGTTATTCCATCTTTTGAGGTCTTGTTCAATTTCCTTTTTGAATAGTTTGTAGTTTTCTTCGAATAGGTCTCCTATACTTTTAGTTAGATTTATTCCCAGATACTTCATACTTCTCTCTGCTATTTTGAATGGTATCCTGTTGGTTAGATCTTCTTCCATCTTGGTATTATTTGCGTACACTATGGCTGTTGATTTTCGTTCATTAATTTTGTACCCTGCCACTCTGCCAAACTCTCGTGTAAGTTCTAGCAGTCTCTGTATTGAGTCTCCTGGCTTTTCTATGTATAGGATTATGTCATCTGCATAGAGTGAAAGCTTGACTTCTTTGTTTCCTATACGTATGCCTTTGAGTTCTTTTTCTCGTCTATGGCCTCTGCAAGTATCTCTAGGACTATGTTGAATAGCAGTGGTGATAGTGGGCATCCTTGTCTTGTTCCAGATCTCAATGGGAAGGGTTCTAGTTTTTCACCATTCAGTATGATACTGGCATTGGGTTTTTCATAAATTGCTTTGATTATGTTGTGGATTTTCCCATCTATGCCTACTTTGGCTAGAGTTTTTAGCATGAAGAGGTGTTGGATTTTGTCAAAAGCTTTTTCTGCATCTATTGAAACTATTATGTGGTTCTTGTTTTGCAGTTTTTGGATGTGGTGTATCACATCTATGAATTTCCGAATGTTGAACCATCCCTGCATTCCAGGGATGAATCCTACTTGATCTGGGTGAATGATCTGTCTGATGATTTTTTGAATTCTATTGGCTAGGATTTTGTTGAGAATTTTAGCATCAATGTTCATCAAGAAGATAGGTCTGTAGTTTTCCTTCTCTGACGGTTCTCTATCCGGTTTTGGGATTAAGGTGATGTTGGCTTCATAGAATGAGTTTGGAAGGGTTGCTTCCTCCTCTATTGTTTTGAAGAGCTTGTAGAGGATTGGGGTTAGTTCTGTTTGGAATGTTTTGTAGAATTCTGTAGTGAAACCGTCTGGGCCTGGGCTTTTTTTCGTTGGGAGATCCTTGATGACTGTTTCAGTCTCTACCTCGGTTATGGGTTTATTTAATTCTGCAGTTGCCTCCGGACTGAGTTTTGGGAAGTGGTGAGAGTCCAAGAACTTTTCTATTTCTTGGTCATCCTCAAATTTGTGGGAGTACAGTTCTTTGTAGTAATCTCTAATTATTTTCTTAATGGTTGCAGTGTCTGTTGTTATGTTGCCTTTATCATCTTTAATGCTATTGATTCTCACTTTCTCTTGTTTTGTTTTGTTTTTTTTTTTTTTTTTTTTGGTCAATCGGGCCAGTGGAGTGTCTATTTTGTTTATTTTCTCAAAAAACCAACTTTTTGATTTGTTGATTTTATGTATAGTTTTTTTGATTTCTATTTGGTTTATCTCGTCCCTTGTTTTGATGATTTTTTGTTTCCTATTGTGCGTGGGACTCTTCTGCTGCTGTTTTTCCAGATCCTGGAGGTGTGTGGTTAGTTCCTGTATTTGGCGTCTTTCTTGGGCCTTGACATGGGCTTCAATTGCGATGAATCTACCTCGTAGCACTGCTTTGGCGGTGTCCCACAATCTTTGGAATGTAGTATCAGAGTTTTCATTGGTTTCCATGAATTTTTTTATCTCATCTTTAATTTCTTCTCTGACCCGTTGTTCGTTTAATAGCATATTGTTCAACTTCCAAGAGTGCCTATATTTCCTGGGGAGTTTTGAGTTGTTGATTTCCAGTTTCATCCCATGGTGGTCTGAGAGGGTACAGGGTATGATACTAATGTTTTGGACTTTATTTAGATTCGCTTTATGTCCTATGATGTGGTCGATTCTGGAGAAGGTGCCATGCACCAATGAGAAGAATGTATAGTCTGTGGCCTTAGGATAAAAAGTTGTATATATGTCTACTAAGTCCAGTTGTTCTATTGTTTGTGTGAGCTCTGTTGTTTCTTTGTTGAGTTTTTGTTTTGTAGACTGGTCCATTGTTGTTAGAGGTGTGTTGAGGGCGCCTACAAGAATTGTGTGGGTATCTATGTCTTCCCTTAAGTCTGCAAGTAATTGCTTTACGTAACTAGGTGCGTTGGGATTTGGTGCATAAACATTAATGATGGTGATTGCTTCTTGATGGATCATTCCTTTCACCAGCATAAAATGGCCTTCCCTGTCTCTTTTGATGTTAGTTAGATTGAAATCTAACTTATCTGAAATTAGGACAGCTACCCCAGCCTTTTTTTCTCGTCCATTGGCATGAAATATCTTTTCCCATCCCTTCACTTTCAGTTTCTTTGCATCCTTTCTGGTTAGATGTGTTTCTTGTAGGCAACATATAGTTGGGTCTTGTTTGATGATCCATTCCATTAATCTTTGTCTTTTGATTGGTGAGTTTAGACCATTTGTGTTAAGAGTTAAAATTGAGAGATTGCGATTTTGCCCTGCCATGCGAGTGTGTTTTGTGTGTGTTGTTATCTGTGTAATTGCCCTTCCTTGTGTGGGCTTCAGTTTGGAGACCTTCTTATTTGCTAACTTTGTTTATGGTTTGCCTCCTTTTTTTCCGGGATTAGCGCATTTCTAAGGAGATTTTGTAGAACTGGTTTTGTGTTGACATATTCTTCTAGTTTTCCCTTGCTATGGAAGTATCTGATTTCGTTCTCATATATAAATGAGATCTTTGCTGGGTAGATTATTCTTGGTTGACAGTTGTTTTGTTTCAGGGCTTGGAAGATCTTTGTCCATTCTCTCCTTGCTTGTAGGGTCTCTTCGGAGAAGTCAGCAGTGATTCTGATGGGTTTTCCCCTGTATGTGATCTTTTCTCTGCTTCATACTTGTCTCAGGATTCTTTCTTTGTCTTCATTGGAGTAGAACCATGTGTCTGGGTGAAGATCTCTTTGGGTCATGTCTGTTGGGAGTTCTCTGTCCGTTTTGTATGTGGGTTGGATTCATGTTCCAAGTGTTTTGGAAGTTTTCCTGCATAATTTCGTTGAGCACCACTTGCATTTTGTCTCTCTTTCCACTCCTTCGGGAAGACCCATGATCCGAATATTCGATTTTCTGAGGTGATCTTTCATTTCTTGTATCATTTTATTAGCTTTGTTGAGGCTTGTCTCCAGCTGTTTAATGAGCTGGGTATCTGCATTACGTGTGTCTTCAGTTTCGGAGATCCTTTCTTCTGCTGTATTTATTCTGTTGGTCAAACTTTCCTTTTTAGATTCCATGTCAGCCATTTTGGTTTTGACTTGTTGTATTTCTGTCACTATTTTGTTCTTGAAGTCTTCCCACTTCTTCTAATAGTCTCTGATAAATTTTAGCATTATTTTTTAAAATTCCTTGTCTTGTAAGTCTTCCATGTCTTCATCTCGCATCTCCGATATTGGTAACGGCTTTTGGCCCTCATTTGGTGGGGTGCTGGGTCTCTCAACTGAGTCATTGCTTTTTCTGATGCTTTTTCTCATTGTTCTATTTTTTTCCACTTTCTGGGTGGGTTGTTGTGTTTCCTGCTTACTTTCTCTGGATTCCTATGTTGCGTGATTCTTCTTGGTTGCTCCGTGTTCAGGGATGCTTCAAGCACTCTTCTCTGCATGTTTCTGGTCTGCTGCTCTTCCCTCAACTATCTTTCATCCCTCTTTTACCAAGTCCTCCTGTATGCCTGCCCTTCTGGGTCAGCCTCCTTCTGTTTCCTCGGTTAGGTATTGTCTTGTGTGTGCCAACAGGGATAGAGTGTGGATGAGAGACTTTGTAGCCTTGGATTTCTTGTCTTTGCTCTGGGTAGACATAGAGTGTGCGGTTCCACACCCTGCTATACTCTCACAAATGTACTCCCCTGTTGGGAGACACGCTGCTGTGGCCCGCTTGCCTGCACCTCCACCCAGGTCAGCAGACTCTATTGAGCAGTGCCCCGCCTCTGGAGTTAAAGCTGAGTACAGCACAGCAGGATGTTCTGCCCCAGTCTCCAGCCACCTGCTGCTGTTTCTGACCCTGAGTTGTGTGGGAAGGTTCTGTGGGCCTGGCCCTAGTGCGAGGCTGCTCTACCTGTTACACTTGCTCAAAGGCGCTGTCCAACTGTGAGGCGCACTGTCGGCTCCCTCCAAGCCTGCCTGCCTGTGACCCTGCCCAGCTCAGCTAGCTGTGTGGAGCAGTGCTGCCAGCCTCTGGAGTTGGGGCTGAGCACAGCAGGGGGTTCCACCGGAGCCTCCAGCTGCCTGCGGCTCTGAATTCGCAGCCCTGAGCTGGCCTGGGACAACTTGGCATGCCCCGGCCTAGTGAGGGCCCCTGTTGCGCTCTCTCAAAGGTGCTGTTGCACTGTGGAACACACTGTTGTGGTCCCGCTAGCCCGTGAATCAGTGCCTCACCTCTGGGCTAAGAGCTGAGCCTGGCAGGGGGTTCCACCCAAGCCTCCTGTTGCCGGCTTAAGGCTTGGAATTTGCAGCCCCAAGCTGGGTTAGGAAAGCTGGTCTCCGCTGGAGTTTCCAGTTGCCTGCAGCTTGGAATCCGCATCATGGAGCTAGGTCAGAAAAGCTTGGGTTGTCCAGGCCTAGTGAAATTTCCTGCTGCACTCTCTCAGATGTGCTCCGCAGCTGTAAGGTGCGCAGCTGTGTCCCTTCTAGCCCTCACCTCCGTCTGGGTTGGCCGACTCTGAGGTGCGGTGCTCCTTCTCTGGGGCTCAGGCCAAGCACAGCAGGAAACCCGGCAGCTAATCCACAGTTTGGAGCCGAGTTTCTATGACCCAGTCCCCGAGAGTGGCTCCAGCCCCCTCTGCACTCTCTCAATGGTGCTGAGCTGTTGGCAGGCATTCTGCTGGGGCCCCCTCCCTGCTTGTCCTCAACCTCTGCAGGGGTTGATGGCCCCTATGTTCAAACCTGTAGCCACCCTTAGGGTTACCGGGTCTCCAGTAGTCTGTGGCTCCTGCTGGTGAGGGAGCTTGTTTTTGCAGTTGCCCTTGTCTTTCCTGGGTCGGCCAAGACTGTGCAGTCGACCTTCCCCCTGTGTGGGACTGCAACTCACCAAGTCTTGTGCGGTGTGCTGCCTTTCTTTTCTTTCTTTTTCTGATTGTCCCTCCAGGCTGTGTTGATCTTCTTACTTCAGTGCAGTCTAGTGACTTTCCCTCTCCTCTCCCTGCAATCTTTGTCTCCTGGTTTGTTCCTCTGCTGGATTGGTCCTTCTCTCTTTGTTCTCCACCTTATACCAGCTCCTTGAGGTCGGCCATCTTCTGAAGAATCCCCACAAATGATACTTAAAGATGTTCTCTTGATAGAGAAATGTGGCAGCACCTACCAAAACCAAAGGCAAACATGGACAACATCTCAGTAAAATAACAACAGAAGACTAAATCAAACTATCATTGCTAAAATTACCACTTATACATATGAATGTATGTATGTGACTTAAATCCATCAAGCAATGAAATGGAATGTTAATGGCTTAAATCCAGCAGGCAAACATCACAGATTAGCAGATTGGATCAAAAAACAAAACGCATCTGTCTGTTGGCTACAGGAGACAATCTTACCAACAAAGATGAGCAGAAAGTGTATTTCATAGATTTTGATATTTTATTTTCATTTCTTCAAAATAGTTTTTTTCTCATATTAAGTACTTCACTGACACATAGGTCACACAGTAGCATCATTTTCTTAAGAAGATTCTTAATTTTCTTTTTCATTTCTTCAGTGACACAGTCATTCAGCATTATATTATTTAACTTCATAGCATTGCAATTTTTTTTCTTCCTGTTGTTGATTTTGTTTTGTCACTTTTCATTAAGGGAATGTATAGTAACTGTGAAATAGAGTATCATATCCTGATGTGAGGATACAAAGCAGTATGCATTTGTACTTCCAGATCAAAGATGGACCCTCCATGAAACTGTTAAATATATCTTGACAATGGATGTTGGACTCTCTGCCATTGTTCATGCCTATAATAATGGACTTAAGACTGTTTAGGAAAAACTATACTATTGTAATAATATAAGGAAATCAGTGGTAAAGGGTGGGGGAGAGCATTGGGGAGGGGTTTAGAGAAATCCTAGAGCCTATGGAACTGTATTATAAGATGATAATAATAATAAAAAGAGGGAAAATGCTACATATTTTGATGCCAGTATCCCATATGGGCAACGGCTTATGTCTCAGCTGCTCTACTTTCAGACCAGTTCCCTGGTAATGACCTAAAGAATATGTCAGAAGAAAGCACAGATGTTGGGCCCAGCACAATAGCATAATGGTTAAGGTCCTCGCCTTCAATGCGCCGAGATCCCAAATGGGCACCAGTTCTAATCCTGCAGCTCCACTTCCCGTTCAGCTCCATGCTTGTGGCCTGGGAAAGCAGTCAAGGATGGCCCAAAGCTTTGGGACCCTGCACCCATGTGGGAGAACCACAAGAGGCTCCTGGCTTCAGATTGGCTCAGTTTCAGTCATTGCGGTCACTTGGGGAGTGAATCGTTGCACAGAAAATCTTCCTCTGTGTCTCTCCTCCTCTCTGTGTATCTGACTTGCCAATAAAAAACTCAATAAATCTTTTTTTAAAAAAAGGCTAGGGCAAGATAAACAATAAAATCAAGGACAATATCACTTACACATTTGATGAAAATCTAATAGTGTAAACATTTACTCTTACCTTTTTTAGAAAACAAAATATTAGTTCACAATATCTTAAAATCAATGCTGTTGAATATTGACCACATACACATGTATGATGGGATGAATTTTAGTCCACTCCATGTATCATGTAGCCTTTGGCTCACCCCTGCTCCTCTTTAATGAAGAATAAATAGCTTTTAGGGTTTTTATTCATAGAAATTAGGTCTGGGGCCCGGCTCAGTGGCACAAGTGGTTAAGGTCCTCGCCTTGCACGCCCGGGATCCCATATGGGCACAGGTTCTATCCCGGCAGCCCCTCTTCCATCCAGCTCCCTGCCTGTGGCCTGGGAAAGCAGTCAAGGACGGCCCAAAGCTTTGGGACCCTGCACCCATGTGGGAGACCCAGAAGAGGCTCCTGGCTTTGCGTCAGCCTTTGCGCTCACTTAGGGAGTGAATCATCGGATGGAAGACCTTCCTCTCTGTCTCACCTCTCTGTATATCTGCCTTTCCAATAAACAAAATAATAAAAATTAAAATTTAAAAAAAAAAGAAATTAGGTCTGACAAAGCCAGAAAACCTATGGATGGAAAAAACCCACCATAAAAGTATCTGCACATTCTCCTTAAAGAGGTAGAATTAAATACCCTTCATGATAAAATCTTCCAGCAAAGATGAAGGAAATTGCATCAGCACACTAGGAGTTTTCTACTGAGAACTTCACGCAAAAATTATACCAAACTGTAAAAGCTTAAAAATGAAACTCAGAAACAAATTGGTAGTAACCATTCTCATAATATTGTTTAACTATGCTCCACAGATCTCACCTAGGGTGAAGACAAAATGAAGTAAGAGTGTAAGGACTGGGATGTAAATGATGAGATTCTTACTGCTTTCAACCATTATAGGTTTTCCTGATAAGCAATTTCATAAAAACTGGAAAAAAATGGATTCCCTCCATTATTGGATTTGCATTAGTTGAGCACTCCTCCAATGTCTGTGACAGTGTGGGCCAGGGTCAGGTTAAAGACAGGAGCCAGGGACTCCATTCAGGTCTCCCCCTTGGGAGGCAGGGGCTTGTACTTTTCTTCCATTTCCCTCATATGTGCATTAGCAGGAAGCTGGGATGGAAGTAAGGCAAGCAGGACTCAAACAGACACTGCAGAATGGATGCTGGTGTTGCTAACAGTGGCTTAATCTACAATGCCACAGCACCAATCTCAGCCAACCCCTAAGTTTAAAGTCATGTTAAAGGGCATGGAAATTTAATGTAGTAACTATAATGATTCACCATTCATCTATAAATTCCAAGTAATGCCAGTGATAATTCAATAACAATAATTTTTAGTACAATAAAATCCAAAAATTCACATAAAAAAGCTTAAATTCCTCTTCTTTAAAAGCCAAAGAAATTGAGTAAAAAAGGCTACCTGCTGGCATGATTTATTATAAGCTCAAGTACTTGTCAATGTAGTCTTGTTACAAAAATAGACAAATATCAATGGAATTGAATACAGAACCAGAAGTAATGGATTCCTCTATAATTGTTTTTTTTTTTTTTTTTTTTTTTTTTTTTATTACATTGCATCATGAGACACAGTTTTACAGGCACTGGGATTCCCCCCTCCCCTCCCCAAAACCCGCTCCCCCCCTCTATGGTGGATTCTTCCATCTTGTTTAGAGCCTTACAATTTTACAATTCTTTGATGTAGATCAGAAGCAGTCTACTCATATCGATTATTGATTCCTTGATTACTTCACAATATCTTATTGCATGAGATACAGGTTGTTTGGGGTTGAAATAATATTACTGTTTCAGATTGACATCAATTTATAACAACCACATCAACAACAACACTAACAACATCGACAACAAAGTATATCACCCTGAAAAAAAGTAACACCACTGAATAGCCAACACATGCATGACAAAAAGAAAACACAGAAGTCTCTCGGGAAAAATGGTACCATCATATACTTCATAAGCACATGATGAATTCTACTAGAGAATAAAGATTATTTGGAAGCAACCAAACTGAAGTAAAAACATCAAAAAACCAGCATAGATTGGACTGTTGGAGTTACCCTTTCCATGTTGGCTTCCTTATATGAGAGAGAATATATGGTATTTGTTCTTTTGTGATTGACTCATTTCACTCAGCATAATGGTTTCTAGTTGGGACCACCTGGTTGTAAATAGAATAATTTTGTTTTTCTTAATAGCTGCATAATATTCCATGGAGTAGATATACCACAGTTTCTTTAACCACTCTTCCTTGGACGCACATCTGGTTTGCTTCCACGTCTTTGCTATTGTAGATTGTGCTGCTATAAATATAGAATTACAGATCCCCTTCTCACAGGCAGATTTCACACCTTTTGGGTATATTCCTAGGAGCGGGATAGCTGGGTCATATGGCAGGTTTATTTGCAATTTTCCCAGCACTCTCCATACTAATTTCCATAGTGGTTGTACTAGCCTACACTCCCACCAGCAGTGAAGGAGGGTACCTTTCTCCCCACATCCACGCCAGCAGGTGTTGTTATTCGAGTTCTGGGTGTAGGCCAGCCTCACTGGAGTTAGGTGGTACCTCAACGTGGTTTTCATTTGTATCTCTCTGATGGCTAGGGAGCCTGAGCATCTTTTCATATGCCTGTTAGCCATTTGAACCTGTTCTTCTGAGAAATGTCTGTTCATTTCTTTTGCCCATTTTGTTACAGGGTTGTTGGTTCTGCTGTCCCTGGGTTTCTGAAGCTCTTTGTAGATCTTGGATATTAGTCCCCTATCACTTGTGTAGTATGCAAAAATTTTCTCCCATTCTGTTGGTTGCTTCTTCACTTTATTAATTGTTTCCTTTGCTGTACAGAAGCTTTTTAGTTTGATGTAGTCCCATTTGTTCATTTTGGATTTAATTGCCTTTGCTTTGGGTGTCTTTTCTAAGAAGTCTTTCCCTGTTCCAATATCTTGGAGTGTGTTTCCTATATTTTCCTTTAATAGTTTGATGGTTTCTGCGTGTAAATTTAGGTCCTTGAGCCAGTTAGAGCTGATTTTTGTATAATGCGACAGGTGTGGGTCTTGCTTCTTTATTCTGCAAGCTGCTATCCAGTTGTCCCAACAGCATTTGTTGAATAAACCAGGTATTTTACCTGGATTGTTTTCCGTTTTCTTGTCAAAGATTAGGTGAGTATACATGTGTGGATTTCCTTCTGGTGTTTCTATTCTGTTCCACTGATCTTCTTCTCTGTTCCTGTACCAGTACCAGACTGTTTTGATAACCACTGCTCTGTAGTATGTCTTGAGGTCTGGAATTGTGAGTCCTCCAGTTTGATTTCTATTTTTCAGGATAGCTTTAGCTATTCGTGGTCTTTTGTGATTCCAAATGAACTTTTGTATCATCTTTTCTATTTCCGAGAAGAATGTTGTTGGGATTTTGATTGGGATTGCATTGAATCTGTATATTGCTTTTGGTAATATGGTCATTTTGATAATGTTGATCCTGCCAATCCAAGAACATGGTAATGTTCTCCATTTTTCAAGGTCTGCTTCTATTTCCTTCTTAAATGATTTATAGTTTTCATCATAGAGGTCTTTCACATCTTTAGTTAGCTTAATTCCTAGGTATTTAAGATTCCTCTCCTCTATTTTAAAGGGGACAGTACTTACAATTTCCTGCTCAGCCGTGGAATTATTTGCGTACACTAGCGCCATCGATTTGTGTTCATTAATTTTGTATCCTGCCACTCTGCCAAAGTCTCTTATGAGTTCCAATAGTCTCTTGACTGAGTCTTTTGGCTCCCCTATGTAGAGAATCATGTCATCTGCGAATAGTGATAATTTCAATTCTTCATTTCCAATTTCTATACCTTTAATTGCTTTGTCTTGCCTAATAGCTCTGGCTAGGACTTCCAAAACTATATTGAAGAGTAGCGGTGACAGTGGACATCCCTGTCTAGTTCCAGAATTTAGCGGAAAAGCTTCCAATCTTTCCCCATTTAGTATGATGCTGGCATTGGGTTTTTCGTAAATTGCTTCGATTATGTTGTAGAATGTTCCTTCTATGCCTATCTTGCTTAGGGTTTTTAACATGAAGTGGTGTTGGATTTTATCAAATGCCTTCTCTGCATCTATAGAGAGGATCATATGGTTTTTATTTTTCAATTTATTGATGTGGTGTATCACATTTATTGTTTTGCGAATGTTGAACCATCCCTGCATGCCTGGGATGAATCCCACCTGGTCCGGGTGAATGATCTGCCTGATGTGTTGTTGGATCCTATTGGCTAGTATTTTATTAAGGATCTTTGCATCTATGTTCATCAAGGATATTGGTCTGTAGTTCTCTTTTTCTGTTGTTTCTCTCTCTGGCTTTGGTATTAAGGTGATATTAGCTTCATAGAAAGAGCTTGGGAGGATTGCCTCTTTTTCTATTGCTTGAAAAAGCTTGTGTAAGATTGGGGTAAGTTCCTCTTGAAATGTTTGGTAGAATTCAGCTGTGAAGCCATCTGGTCCAGGACTTTTCTTGGTTGGGAGGGCTTTAATTACTGATTCAATCTCAGTGCATGTTATTGGGCTGTTTAGATTGTTAATTGCTTCTTGATTCAATTTTGCTGGATTGTATGTGTTCAAGAATCTATCCATCTCCTCTAGGTTTTCTGATTTGTTTGCATATAGTTGCTTGTAATAGGTCCTGATGATTCTTTGTATTTCTGAGGTATCTGTTGTTATATCTCCTTTCTCATCTCTGATACTATTGATGCATATTTTCTCCCTCCTTTTTTTGATTAGTTGAGCTAGTGGAGAGTCTATTTTGTTGATTTTCTCAAAGAACCAGCTTTTTGATTGATTGATCTTATGTATAGTTCTCTTGGTCTCTATTTGGTTTATTTCCTCCCGTATTTTGACAATTTCGTTTTTCCTACTAATCTTGGGACTCCTTTGTTGTTGAGTTTCTAGTTCTTTCAGTTGTAGGGTTAGCTGATTTACTTGGTGCTTTTCTAGTTTCTTGACATAAGCACTGATTGAAATGAACTTTCCCCTCAGCACTGCCTTGATTGTGTCCCATAAGTTTTGATAAGTTGTGTCGATGCCTTCATTTGTTTCAAGCAATTTTTTAATTTCTCCTCTGATTTCCTCTCTAACCCATTGCTCATTTAGTAACATATTATTCAGTCTCCACATGTTTGTAATTCTTCCTTGGTGTTTTGACTGCTTGGTCTCAAGCTTCACTCCTTGGTGGTCTGAGAAGATGCATGGTATGATTTCAACTTTTTTAAATTTGCTGAGGCTTATTTTATGGCCTATAACATGATCAATTCTGGAGAAAGTTCCATGCACTGATGAAAAAAATGTGTATTCTCTGTCTGTAGGATGAAAGGTTCGATAGATGTCAACTAAATCCATTTGCTCTAGAGTTTGGGTGAGTTCTATTGTTTCTTTGCTGAGTTTCTGGCTTTTTGATCTGTCCATTTGTGTTAATGGGGTATTCAGGTCTCCCACTATGATCGTATTGGAGTTTATTTCTCCCTTTAAGTCCGTTAATATTTGTTTCATGTAGCTAGATGCTTTGGCATTTGGAGCGTAAACATTTAGTATGCTGATCTCTTCTTGCTGAAGGCATCCTTTGATCATTATGTGGTATCCTTCTTCATCTCTTTTGACGCTCTTTACGTCAAAGTCCATGTCATCTGATATAAGAATTGCTACACCTGCTCGTCTTTCCTTACCATTTGCTTGGAATATCTTTTTCCATCCTTTCACTTTCAATTTTTTCTGATCTTTGTAGGTGAGATGTGTCTCCTGTAAGCAGCAGATAGTAGGGTTTTGTTTTTTGATCCAGTCCTCCAATCTATGGCGTTTGACTGATGAGTTTAAGCCGTTTACATTCAGAGTTATTATGGATAAGGGGCAGTTTGGTCCTGTCATTATGGCGATGTGTTGTTCTATAATTGAGTCGTTTGTTAGCCTTTTAGTGGGATGTTCTCCACATTTGCCTTTGTTGCTGGTGGTTGTTATTTCTTTTTTCTTTCATGGGAAGATCCTTGAATATCATTTGTAAGGCAGGTTTAGATGAGGCAAAATCTTGAAATTTTTCTTTACTGTGGAAGAATTTTATTTCATTTTCAAAGACAAAGGAGAGCTTTGCAGGGTAAGTTATTCTGGGCTGAAAATTTTTCTTTTTTAGGATCTGGAATACGTCACTCCATTCTCTTCTGGCCTGTAGTGTTTCCTCTGAAAGGTCAGCTGTGAGTTTGATTGGAGCTCCCCTATAGGACACTTGATTTTTTTCCCGTGCCCATTTAAGGATTTTTTCTTTTTGTTCAACTGAAGAGAACTTGATTATCATGTGTCGCGGTGAAGTTCGGTTTTGGTCAACTCTGTTTGGAGTTCTGTATCCCTCCTGTATATAATTTTCCAATTCTTTGCTCAGATTAGGGAAGTTTTCCTTTATTATTTCACTGAATACTCCTCTAATGCCAACTTCTCTTTCTGCACCCTCTGGAACTCCCATAACTCTTATGTTGGACCTTTTAATCATATCTTTTAATTCTTGGATACTTTTTTTAGCTTGACCTAGCTCTGCTTCCAGCTTTTTGCTTGTTGCTTCATGGTGACAGGAAATATCTTCTAATTCTGATATTCTTTCTTCTGCTTCATTCATTCTGTTGTTGAGACTCTCCACTGTATTTTTAATTTGCTCTACTGTGTTTTTAATTTCTGATATATCAGCCTTAATTTGATGTATTACTGCTATTTCTTCTTTGAACTCTTGTTTGTACTTCTCATTGTAGACCATCAGCTTTGCAACGAGTTTTCTGAGTTCTTTGTCCCCCATTTTCTCAATGTCTTCCTCAGTTAACTCTGAGAGTGGCCGGAGCTTTTGCTCTTTTGTTGGAGAGTCTTCAGTAACATTCACAGTACTTTTGTCTTGTCTTTTACCTTTTGTAGTTGCCGCTCTGTTTGACGAAATCATCTCTATGGTATATTACCTACAGGTCTATAAGTTGATTTTTATGTTCAATCAGTGCCCCGGATGTGGGAAACACAGCTGTCCTGACAATTGCTTTGTCTGTGGTACTGATTTTGTAGGCAGCACTGAGCTTGTCGCCCACTGCTGGCCGATAAGTCAGAGTACCTCCTGGGGGTATTTTGGGTGGAGTTGGTGGCGTGCCTTGTATGGGCTGTTTTCTCTGCAGCTGTGCAGTGCTCTAAGATGGTGGTATTTTTGTCCCCAGGTCAGTACTTGGGTGACTCAGCTGTTCTCCCTTCAGTGTAACACTGTCTGGTCTCGTGACACTGTTATCTGAGAGCTGCCGAATTAGCACATGCGCAGATTACCACTCCTCCTCTTGCAGCTTATCAGTGGTTGGAGCACTTGCCACAGTGTCCAAGATGGCGCCCGTAGGGGCACCAGCAAAGGTCGGGAGGTGGGGGGGCTGTCCGCCGTCAGCTCCAGGGACCACATCAACCCTGCAGGGAGCGAAGCTGGCGTTTCCCTCCCCACGTAGATCAGTCCCGGGTAAACAGTCAGAAAGGAGCTGCTGTGCGGCTCTGTCAACTCCCTGTTCTGTCTCTCCGCACAAGATGGCGCCCTGAGTCCCCTGCTCCCTCCGCCTATTGCTGGTTCCAGTCACTCAGCTTGATTGTCAGCGCCCAGACTATATTAACTTTCCTATTCCCCACGCGGACCCAGGCTCTCACCTGGCGGTCACAAGAGCTGTGTGGAGGCCGCTGCTGGATGTTTGGCTGGCGCTGGAAACGGATCGCTAGAGCCTGGATCACTGGGATTTGAGTTGCTACTCACCAACTGCTGGTGGGTTCTTCGGTCCACTACAACACTGCTGTCTCGTTTCCGCAGCTTCCCTGTGTCCAGGGGAGTTCCAGGTGCCCCCTGCTTACTGCCTGAGCCCTATTTTTTCCCCTGAAATCTACTTATTGTACCTCTCCTTGCCTAAAGACTCTCCATTCCCTTCCTCTATAATTGTACAGAATAAAGATAAAAGCAAAAAATTCTGTGTTTATAGATAGTAAATATCATCAAGATATATTGTTAGATGGGAGAAAAAAGGCAGTGATACAGAACAATGCACTCCTTCTGCTACCATTTGAATAAAAAAAAAAACTGTTTTTCTTGGTTACACGTCTGAACTCGCTAACTGAAAGAATATGAATTTAACAGCATTGGATGCCTCTATGAAGATATATTGACTAGCCAGGGAACAAGAAGACAAATTTTCATAGTTTGTATACTTTTAGATTTTTTAAAAAGAGATTTTATTTATTCATTTGAAAATCAGAGAGGTGGGGACGTGGTCTTCCATTTGCTGGTTCCCCACCCAAGTAGCTGACAGGCACATGCCTTGAGCCAGGCCAAAGTCAGGAGCCACAAACTTCAGCTGGGTCTTCTATGTGGGTGATAGGACCCCAAACACATGCACCATCTTCTGTTGCTTTTCACTGGCACTTTAGTAGGGAGCTAGATGGGAAGTGGAGCAGCTGGGATTTTGTTTTTGTTTTTGTTTTTTTGTAGTTTACAATTATTTTATTTTTAAGTTTTGATATTTTTTGTTGTTTTCATTTTTTATTATATTTTTGACAATCTTTACATAGTTAATTAGGGTAAAAAGGTTCAAGGGTTAGAGGAAAGTGAGTAAGACTATTATTTTCCATATTGTTTCCTTCATGTATCTGAGGTAAAAGGGGGATATTGAGGGAGAAGCCCCACCCAGTTTCCCACCTACCCCAAGTCCCGGATGTAGGATATGCTCCGAGACTTTTGCTCAAGTGGTTTTGATAGTTCACCAGTTATGAATCGCTGCCAATCTCGCCACTCCAAGCACAATGACTCACATAGTCCATCACAGAGTCTCTGTTTGCCCAGTATTTTACTGCCAACATATGCAGCTTGCATTAATGAATAATGCAAGAGTTGACTCATTTTTGAAAATTGCTTATCTGAAATTCAAGTCTAATTGAGTATCCTATATTTTAATTAGCAACACTGCAAGCAATATTCCTCTTCCAACTGCTAGAAGCGTCTCCCAAATTCTCACAAGTTTCCAGTTAAACTGGAAGGGCTTAAGGGAGAGAAGGCTGGGGTGGGAGTGGGAATGAGACAAGCCTGTTGACCTGCTCTACATAAGTACATAAGTAGCACACTTGGGGGATGCAGGAGGGTGGGGCACAGTCTAAAGTGTGATTCTTGACCCTGGCCTGTGACTTCCCTATAGATGAAGAATGTACCTTTGACCAGAGGATCCTGACTAGGAGTCAGTTAGCTTCAACATGAACTTTGGCTCTCCCCAGAAAAGAAACTATTTCCATTATGCAGGACATTTATTTACAAGGTCCAACTCCTTTAACCAGGTCACAGTCGGTGCTTTTGTAGCCCAATGGTTTTCAAATAGTTTTGCTCTAAACAATCCAAGGGGGCTTTAAAAATAGCCAGCTTCTATGGTAAACAGCAATACTTCTCTGATTGTCTGACCTGGCCTTTGGCCTTCACAGCCCCACCAAACACACTTGCTCCTTGGACTCCAACAGTGCCTTAAAGCTGTGATCTGCCTCAGAACCATGGCTCTGTTCTATCTCAAGGTCAGCTAGAGACCAACAAAGGGAAACTGGGGGGATACTAATCCCTTATAAGAATTGGATCTCCATTTCCTAGTCCAGGATGATTTCTCTCATGCTTAAGGTCTAGCAATACAAATAGAAATTTGTAAAAGAGCTTACATTTGGTGTTGGCATTGTGCTGAACTGAGTAATGCACCCACCTGAAACACCATCAGAGATCTGATTTCGGCCCCAGCTACTCCACTTCTGATCCAGCTCCCCTCATAATTCTCCTCGATAAACAGCAGAAGATGCCCCCAAATACTGGGCCCTTGTCAAACATGGGAGGAGTGCCAGATTCCTGGCTTCTTTTTGGTACAGCCCAAGTTGCAGTAGTCATTTGGTGAGTGAACAAATAGGCCACAGAACTGTGTGTTTTAAGAATATCTTTAAGACAGCTATGTGCTGATATCTGTACTTGGTTCACTCTGTTCCCTAATCATCAGTCATTAGCTGATGAAGATTAATATGGGAGGTGGCAGTCATGGTTTGTACCACATCAATTCCTGTAATTTGATTCCTCAAACAATTCAATACGAAGCTGATGTAGTAAACTCACAGGGTTCCTTTCTCTTTTGAAGAAGGCAAGCTTCTGTCTGCCTGCTTTTATAAGCTTTTATTTTGTGTCTGTTTCCCTTTATTGTTTTTTAAATTGCACTCCATCTCTTCCACAACCCCAGTTCCCTTCCTACCTGCTGCCCCAGCCCTGGTCACACCTTGTGGGTCAGGGTACCTACCTCAAGTATTCACATGTTAAACACTGATGGCAGTGCTGCTGAGGGGAGCCTGCACATAGAGAACCATTGGGTGGGGACTTGTGATGTGATGTAGCAAGCAAAGCTTCCACTTGTGAACCAGCACCCCATGTGCATCCCAGTTCATGTCCCAGCTACCCTACTTCCAATTCAGTTAATGACCTGGGTTGAGTGTTGGAAGACAGCTCAAATGTTTGGTCATCTTCTACCCTTGTGGGAGGTCCAGAGGAAGTTCTTTTTTTTAAGTTTTTTTTTTATTATTATTACATTTGATTATATAACATAGTTTCATAGGCTCTGGGATTCCCCCAACCTCTCCCTGTACCCTCCCTCCAAAAAAAAAAAATTGGATTGGATAGACAGAGAACGATAAGGAAAGCTTAGTGCCAGGCAGGAAATGGTTAGCCTGGACTCACATATACCTTACCAGGTAGGACACAAAGATTAGTTACTCCTCACTAGGGTATTGCAGATTTCTCTGCACACCCCTCCTAAAACTGTTCTGCACCTCAGCTGTTGACATATGCCTTGTTAGAGTTATAAGCCAACATGGACTATCCCAAAATCTGTCAAGTTCAGTAAAAATTATGTTTCAGCACTATAAACTATTAAGTACAAAATAGACACGAGACAGCTGAATAGTATCCTACAGCCATTTTAAGGTGTATAGCAGCCTGTTCTGTATATAAACGACACTGAAATGTCAATGAAGTAATCACAAGATGTGGTTAAGAACCTGCATTTTCTAACATATTGGTCACTAATACCATGTCATGTAACACCCTAAGGTTATAAACAGTTGTTGATGTTATGTTGTGGTTTTTAATTGGTCAGGATGATATCCTGCGAGCTCTGCCCTCAGACCAGAGATGGTCTTTCTTGGTCTTTCTTGTTAAACTTATCTGGACAATAAGATGCTGGACATTATGCAGAGGAAGTTGTTAGCTCTTAGCTTTGGCCTGGCCTCACCTGGCCCAGCCCTGGCTACTGTGACCATCTGGGGCGTGAACTCAAAGCTGCAAATGAAACATTATCTGTCTTCCTTTCACTCTCATTTCTCTCTCCCTGAAACTTTGCTTTTTGAACAAATAAATAAATAAATCTTTCAAAAGGGAGAGAGGAAAAAAAATTGGTTTAGGAACACCCCTGATTGTTCCAGCCCATCAATCCAGTAAATTACAGCACTGAGAGTCAGTCCCAGGTTTCCAACCTTACGTTAGGTGTTCTGTTGGATCCCACATGGGAGACCAGGAGGAGGCTCCTGGTTCTCTGAATTGGACAGGCCTGAATGCAACCATTGTGGCCATTTGGGGAGTGAACTAGATGTGTATATCTCTTTACATATCACTTTCAAATAAATTTATAAATTTAAACATTTATAAAAATGTTTCAAGAAAAGATAAACAAGGTTTTAAAGGACAGTAAAGATGACCAATACAACCAGAACTTGTTGTTTAAAATACTAATCATAAATACTAAGCAATTGTTGCATGAATTTGATAAGACTGGTCAAGGAAAAAAGGATGTCACAAGCAATATTAGTGTTTAAATAGAAAATAACTGTATGTAATTATAAATCACAGAAAACCCACATTGTATAGGTTTATATCAATTAATTTGAAAGCATATACAAATAAGTATTTAAAAGACTATATAAATGGTGAAAATTAGCTCAAGAAAATGCTGAAAATGTTAGTTCCATTTGAATAAGTCATTTCTATATTTTAAAAATGTGTTTTTATGAAAGAAAACAATTTCCAATGGAGTCAAGGAACAGACAACATCTGGTTTAGAGAACCCATATCTTCTTTTTCTGTAATCATAAATGTGTTTTTTTTTTCTTTTTTTAAAACTACATTTATTTCATTTTATGACACAGTCTCATAGTCTCTGGGATTCCCCCAACCCCTCTCAAAACCCTCCTCCCATAATGAATTCCTCCACATTGTTACAGTAGTACAGATCATAATCAGTCATGATTCCTTCAGAACCCATATCTCATGTAAGCTATCTCAGTGACTATAAAATGGAACATCAATCCACTTCTTTCATCAAGGATAGTGCAACAATCATGCCCAAACCAGCTAAGGGCAAGCAAATAATAAAATTACGGACAATGCTGCTCAGCATTGTGGATGATGAAATTTTAATGTATCATCCAATTTAATCAAAAGAGCATGTTCCAATTTCTATAATAAGCAGAGTGTTTAGTCATACCTTTCTAAAAAGTTAGTTTACAATGTCTTAAAATCAATACTGTTGAACATTGGCAAATATATACATGTATTACTGAATCAATTTTTCATCACATCAGTCATTTAGTTTCCAGCTCCACCTCACTCCTCTTCAATGAAGAATAAAGAGTTTTAAGAGGTTTTTCAGTATAATCTCTTGTCAGGAAATCATCTTGTCTGAAGTTGTGTGTGTGTGTAAGTTATAACTGAATAATGTTTATTCATGGAAAGTTAGGTTTGACAAAGCCAGAAAGCCTGTTGAAAAAATGAACCATAAGATTTAGTGCACTGACATGGCATAATAACCTAGTGACTAAACTCTTTGCTTTAAATGCACTTGGATTCCGTATGGGCACCGGTTCATATCCTGGCTGCTCCACTTCCCTTCCAGTTCCCTGCTTGTGGCCTGAGAAAGCAGTCGAGGATGGCCCAGAGCCTTGGGACCCTGCACCCATGTGGGAGACCTGGAAGAAACTTCTGGTTCCTGGCTTTGGATTGGCTTAGCTGTGGCTTATGCAGTCACTTGAGGAGTGAACTAGCAGATGGAGAATCTTTATCTCCTTCTCTCAGCAAATCTGCTTTTTGAATAAAAATAAATAAATCTTTAAAAAAAAACAAATAAATCTTTTAAAATGCTTTTTAATGAAAGAATATAAAGATTAGGTGTACCTTCTCCTTTAAGAGGTAAAATTGATTACCCCTCATGAGAAAAACTTTCAGCAAAAATGAAGAAAACTGCCTCAAAACTAAGGAGTTTTCTACTGAGAATGCAAAAAATTGCACATAACTGTAAAAGATTGAAAATGAAACTTAGAAACAAGTCAATAATGACCATTCTAATGATATTACTTAACTGTGTGCCACAGATCTCATCTAGGGTCAAGACAAAATGAAGAGTTTAAGAATTGGGATGTAAAAGATAAATTTGTTACTATTTGTAAGTACTATAGATTTTCCTCATAAGCAACTCAATAAAATAAAAATAAATGATTGGAGTCAGTTAAAGAGCTGCTACATGGAGATCCATAATAAAAATCAAACTTTGGGCCTGGTGTGATGGCAATGGCTACATCCTCACCCTGCAATCTCTGGGATCCCATGTGGGAACTGGTTCGTGTCCCAGCTGCTCCACTTCCCATCCAGCTCCCTGCTTGTGGCCTGAGAAGGCAATGGAAGATGGACCAGAGCCTCGGGACCCTACACCTACATGAGAGACTTGGAGAAGTACCTGGCTCTTGGCATTGAATCAGCTCATCTCCAGCCATTGTGGCTACTGGAGAATGAACCAGCAAATGGGAGATCTTCCCTTCTTTCGATAAATCTGATCTGTCACTCCAATAAAAATAAATTAATCCTTAAAAAAATCAAACTTTTCTAGGGACAAAAAATAAACAAGTGGAAAATGTAGTAGTTTTAAAATTTATTATTTCTTTATCTTAAAGATTTGTTTATTTGAAAGAATTACAGAGAAGAGGAGAGAGAAAAATTATCCATCCATTGATTCACTCTAAGATGGCCACAATGGCCAGAGCTAGTCTAGTCCAAAGCCAGGAAACTGGGGCTTCTTCCAGGTTTCCACACGGGTTCAGGGGCCCAACTTAGGCCATCCACCACTGCTTTCCTGGGTGCATTAGCATGTAACTGGATGGCAGGTGGAGTAGCTGGAATTCAAGTCAGACCCATATAGAATGAGGGTGCTGGAATAGGTGACTTTACCCACCATGCCTCACAGCCAACACCCTTAATTTATCATTTATGTGTGAAAAAGAGATACATAGACCCATGAAACCTCTTAAATACACCTTCCAAAAGACAGGAGAAAAGAACCATAAGACAAACTTTTTTTTTTTTTTGAGATTTATTTGAAAGGCAGAGAAATGATAACGGAAGGAAAAGACAAGGAGAATGTTTTCCATCCGCTGAGCACTCCTCCAGTGTCTGTGACTGTGGAGAGCCATGCAGTTGGGTCGGATGGCATGGGAGTGTGATCCTGCACCCGCGTGGGAGACCCAAAGAGGCTTCAGGCTCCTGGTTTCAGATCCTGAAAGAGAGAAAGCAAATGTGTTAATGCTTTCATTGCTTCTATATGTTGCTTGGCAAGATAAGATAAGAAACAAGAGGAAGGCCGTGACAGGCCCGGCTGCGGGAAGGAGGTCTGGGTTTCTGTTTCCTGACAAGCAATTTCCTTATCCTGAAAAATGGGCCCAGAAAGTCCTGGGTCAGCATCAGAGTAAGGCCATAAAACTTAAGGCCTGTCACAAAAATATGCTAAGCTTGTAGTATGTGCCTAAAGATACCTGTACTCCCGGAGTTCGGGGCTTCTCTCCCCTGTTGGAGTAGGGGTCCGTTAGCGAACATCAATAAAGTCCTCTTGCTTTTTGCAGTCTCTGACCTGGTTCTTGAGCTCTCAGGCAGCAACTCTCGGGGTCCATGACCATTAGACCCCCACAGGGTTTACTTTTATTATTTTTTCATTGGAAAGGCGGATATACAGAGAGGAGAGACAGAGAGGAAGATCTTCCGTCCGATGATTCACTCCCCAAGTGAGCACAACGGGCCGATACTATGCCGATCTGAAGCCAGGAGCCTCTTCCGGGTCTCCCACGCGGGTGCAGGTTCCTAAAGCTTTGGGCCGTCCTCAACTGCTTTCCCAGGCCACAGGCAGGGAGCTGGAAGGGAAGCGGGGCTGCCGGGATTAGAACTGGCGCCCATATGGGATCCCGGGCGTGCAAGGCGAGGACCTTTAACCACTTGCGCCACCGCGCCGGGCCCAACCCCCACAGGGTTTAACAATCCTTCTCTCTGTCCTCTTCTCTGTATATTTCACTTTCCAGTAAAAATAAATAAATCTTTTAAAAATGTTTATTTTTGCTATAGTTTATGCAATTCAGAGGGCAGTGTGTGCTCATGGACCTCTGATTAGGGCCACAGGCATAGAGGAAGGTAAGTAGAGTACATGTGGCAGTCTTTTTTTTTCCTACTGTGTCACAAGGTGAGACAGGGAAGAGAGCCATTCCTGGTTGTCATACTACATCAAAATCTGGGGATGAGAGATAGTTAGTTCTTTGATGATGACTTAGAGACCCCAATGTAGGAAGAATATTCTGAGGGTGTTACTTGTGTGTCTTTGATAGCCCTGAGAGGTTATCAGTTCCATTGCTCCAGGGTTGAGAAATCATTCCAAGGTCTAGTGGTTAACAAAGTCCACCTTAGTGCATCTACAGACACAGGAACACACTGCAAAACTTGGCCAAGAGAATCCTCCAGTCTGTTCTGCTTCCCATCCTCTGACGAGGCATTCATCATCCCCTGCTGGTCTAGATAAGCTGACTTTCACGTACCCTGTGTGTATGTATCTGGTCATGCTGTCCGTTGCATGGGCATCAGCAGCTGAAGAGATCCAGGCCTGATGCATACACAACAAGGTCAGACTATATATTCTGTGATTTTTCCCTGTGGCTAGAGTGTGAGTCCAGCAGTCCAGTAGGGGAGTCCCTCAAGAAACCTCATCTAAGTTGACCTCAGACTTGACTCTGTGTGTGCCAGCTATTGTGGAGTCAAGCGCAATCTGTCACCTGCACTAATCAAAGCACAAACCTATGGATGCATCTACCTGGTCAATTCTGCCTCAGTCCCATATCTCACAAGAATTGACAGGTGCCATAAACCAGCACAGTAGTCTGCTACAGATCCAGCCCTCATGCATAAACTGCAGGTGCTACAGCCTACTAGGGAAGACCCCAAGTAGTGCCCACCAGGCCTCTGCTACAAATAGCAGGACCAGGTCTTGTGTAAACCCATGATTGTTGCAGCTTAGCTCATTCTGATTCAGCCCTTCTAGATGCCAGTAGGTGCCGCTGCCTTGTCCAGCCTCACCCTCCATACCCTGTGCGTTGTGTCACCAGTGATAGGTACAATTTAGCAGAAGAGTTCCTCTGCCAGGTTATTCCAGCCTCAGATCTTGCATGTTCCAGGAGGTATTCTGTTTTGGCCTGACATGACCCACCTCTAGTCCTGTCATTTGCGAGCTGATGCTGTGGCCTAGCTCTGTTTACCTGCACCCATTCTGGCTCTCATGCATGCCAGTATGTGCAACATGCCAGCCCACCTTGACCTACCTCCAGCATTCGTGGTGTGTGTTGAGTCCAATCCAGCCTAAACTTTACCCTGTCCTGGTTCTCACTTGTACACATGTGTGCTATGGGCTGACTCTGCTTAGATCACCTGCTCGCACATGTGCCAATGACTGTTATAGCCCAACCTGGTCTAGCCTGCTCCCAGCACTGGCTCACACATTCACTAGAAGATGCTGTTACTAGCAGGGAAGTTCCCCAAGTTCCAAACCTGACCTGTTCCAGCCCTAGATCTCATATTTTTCAGCAGGTGCAGTCGCAAAGCTTGGCACAGTCTGCCCTTAGTACCAGCCTTGCACACTCTAATGAGTGCTATGGCCTGGCACTGCTCAGCCTTCTTCCAGCCCCACTTCCTGTGTCAAGTGGATTCCTGTCGGATGAGTCCAGCTTGTCACCACCATCAACTTTCTGTGCAAACCAGTAGGTGCTGCAGTCCCACAGAGGTGAGTCCCTAGTCCCCCTACAGAATATACACTCAGATCAGGTTCTCTCACATTCTGGGCAATGTTGCGACCAAGGCAGCTGTCCTACCCATTTGGACTGATACTCTTAGGCAGGTACTGTGGCCTACCACAGCCTATCATGGCTCTAAGCCTCAACTTGATAGATAGATGGATAGATAGATAGATAGATACATACATACATACATACATAGAGATAGATAGATAAAATTTTTTAATTATGTGGTACAATTTTGTATAGACTGGATTTCCCCTGCCCCGCAACTCCCAACCCTGACAGATTTTCCCCATTTTACTACAATGGTATAGTCCTTCTTGAGAAATCGTAATTCCATCAGTCTCTTATTTAAGTGTACCCTGACAATGTCAGACAGTCCACCATCCCATTGTGTACACATTTCCAACAGTTTCATTGGGAACCCTTTTTTTTTTTTTTTGTCTGGAAACAGGAATGAATGTTGTATTATATCCCCACATCTGGATATGGTGGAACCCAGTATCCCATTATTATATACATTTCCATAATTGAGAAGCCATGAAACAAGGTCAACAACTGGTATGAGTTAGAACAACTGTAACAACAACAACAACAATGACAAAAACAAATTACAGCGACATGAAAAAACGTGCCACTTAGTAACCAACACATGCATGACAAAAGGGAAACACAAAAGTGCCGGAGACCAGCTCCAGCTGACTGAGAGCTTGCAAAGGATGCGTGGATTGGCGAGATGATAGGAAGAGATAAGACATGGACCACTATGGCTTGATGCTCATAATGGACAACTCAGAAAAGTTGCCTTCTTTATATATACACAAATCATCACAAGCTTTTGCACCATATCCAATTGTTTCATTTTTACTTCATGGTTAAGAGAATACAAAAAACAATCCTAAGGAAAATATTTTCAACAAACCATTACTCATTGAAACCTGCAGTCACCTGGCTGAAGCCAGGAACTCCACGGTTGGCAGCACATGTGGTTACATAGTGACAAGTAGTTTACTTATACTCAAAATCAATTTTTACTAAACACGAACTAATATTGCTTGAAATATTAAGAATACAGAATTAAAAGATCATAAATGAAAGGATTTTATAAAAGTATATAACAGGTTATTTGCTAATTCTTATAATCAAATCATGCATTAATTACCGTCACCTTCACCTAGTGCTGATTCAATTGTTTTTTGTTCTTTTGTTAAAGGGCAGTGAAAGGGATCAAGGCAGCTCAGCCAATCTACAAACAGAGGGCCTTTACAAGAAACTTTCTTTCATCTATATAAACTGTTTTCTTTTCCTAAATATAAGTGCCAATATAAGATAAAGATTTTAAACCATTCTGAGGGGGTTCACACATATTTCCTTACAAAAGATGCCCCATATACTTTTGCTTTCTGTAGTGAGAAACTAAAATATGTCATATCATGTGTTGTAACAGTTTGAGGCGCATGGCAAACAAATTCTTTGTACCTCCATGATTGCCATCTGTTGCAAGATATTAGCAAGTCATTTCTTAAGGAAAACATTACTTATACTAGGGCAAACTTTAGGACAAAAGTGGGCACACAACAGGATGTTTGGAGACATTGTGGGCTCGATTATACTATTGCATACTTTTAGCTGTGTGTCACAGCCTTACGTCGCTAAAGATGTTTTTATCATAACATGATATATCAATTTGAGATGTCATACCAATTACAGGAATCACTTCACATTAGCAGAAAAACAACAACAACACCCTCAAAAGAATTCTATGAAACATCAGAGAGGTGATGGGGTGTCCATACAATGGGGTGAGGCAACAATGAGGTGACCAGAGACATTCTGCCAGGCCTTGCCCTGCAGCTAGAAACTCTTCGCAGCCTTACTAACTGAGGAGCAGTGCTCATCACACACCCATGCCATCCGACCCAACTGCATGGCTCCCCACACAAAAGTCTCTTGGGAAAAATTATGTCACCGTGTAATCCATTAACCAGCAATGAATTCAATAAGAGAGAAGAAAATCTTTGGAATAAATAAAACTGAAAAAAAAAAAACATCAAAACACATGGGATGCAGCCAAAAAAAAAAAAAACAGTAGCTCAAATTATTGAAGTTACTCTTTCCATGCTAATTTTTTTATATAAGAGAGAACTTACGGTATTTGTTCTTTTGTTATTGACTCATCTCACTGAGCATAATGGTCTCTAGTTCAGACACCTAGTTGCAAATAGTATAATTTCATTCTTCTTAATAGCTGAATAATATTCCATGGGGTAGATGTACCACACTTTCTTTAACTACTCTTCTTTGAATGCACATCTCGAATGTTTCCATCTCTTTGTTATTGTAGATTGTGCTGGTGTAAATATATGATTACAGATCTCCTTCTCATAGGCAGATTATACTCCTTTGGGGTATATTCCTAGCAGTGGGATAGCTGCGTAATATGGCAGGTTTATTTACAAATTTTCCAAACACACTCCATACTGATTTCCACAGTGGTTGTACTGGCCTACATTCCCACCAGCAGTGAAGGAAGGTGCCTTTCTCCCCACATCCACTCCAGCAGGTGGTGTTATTCGAGTTCTGAATGTAGGCTAGTCTCACTGGAGTTAGGTGGTACTTCAACATGGTGTTCCTTTATATCTCTGTGACGGCTAGGAGCCTGAGCATCTTTTCATATGTCTGTTAGCCATTTGAATCTGTTCTTTTGAAAAACGTCTGTTCATTTCCTTCACCCATTTTGTTATAGGTTTTTTTTAAATTTTTGCTCCCTGGGTCTGAAGTTCTGTGTAAATCCTGGATATTAGTCCCCTATCACTTGTGTAGTATGAAAAAATTTTGTGCCGTTCTGTTGGTTGCTTCTTGATGTTGTTAATTGTTTCCTTTGCTGTGCAGAAGCTTTTTAGTTTGATGTAGTCTCATTTCTTCATTTTAGCTCTGGTTGCCTTTGCTTTTGGCATCTTTTCTAAGAAGTCTTTTCCTGTTGCTGTATCTTGGAGTGTGTTTTCTATGTTTTCCTTTAATAGTTGGATGATTTCTGGGTGTAGATTTAAGTCCTTGATACATTTAGAGCTGATTTTTGTGTAAGTGACAGGTGCAACTCTTGCTTCTTAATTCTACAAGTTGCTATTCAATTGTCCCAACAGCATTTGTTGAAGAAACCAGGCTTTTTCCTGGATTATTTTTAGTTTCTTGCCAAGAATTAGTCGGCTACACATGTGTGGGCTCCCTTCTGGTGTTTCTATTCTGTTCCGTTGATCTTCTTCTCTGTTTCTGTACCAGTACCAGACTCTTTTGATGACCACTGCTCTGTAGCATATCTTGAGGTCAGGAATTATGATTCCTCCAGCTTGATTTCTATTTTTCAGGATAGCTTTAGCTATTTGTGGTCTCTTGTGATTCCAGATGAACTTTTGCATCTTTTTTCTATTTCTGAGAAGAAGAATATTGCTGGGATTTTGATTGGGATTGCATTGAATCTGTATATTGCTTTTAGTAACATGGTCATTTTGATGATATTGATCCTGCCAATCCAGGAACATGGTAAGTTTCTCCATCTTCAAGGTCTTCCTCTATTTCCTTTTTAATGCTTTAGAGTTTTCATCATAGAAGTCTTTCACATATTTAGTTAGCTTAATTCCTAGGTATTTAAGATTCCTCTCCTCTATTTTAAAGGAGACTTTACTTGCAATTTCTTTCTCATCCATGGAATTACTTGTGTACACTAGTGCCATCGACTTGTGTTCATTAATTTTGTATCCTACTACCCTGCAAAAGTCTCTTATTAGTTCCAATAGTGTCTTGACTGAGTCTTTTGGTTCTCCTACGTAGAAAATCATGTCATCTGCAAATAGAGATAATTTCATTTTCTCTTTTCCAATTTGAATTCCTTTAATTCTTTTTTTTTTTTTTTGCCTAATAGTTCTGGGAAGGACTTCCAATATTATATTGAAGAGTAGTGGTGACAGAGGTTGTCTCTGTCTAGTTTCAGATTTCAGTGGGAAGGCTTCTGATCTTTCCCCATTTAGTATGAAGCTGGCATTGGGTTTTTGATAAATCGCTTTGATTGTGTTGTAGAATGTCCCTTCTATGCCTATCTTGCTTAGGGTTTTCAGCATGAAGTGGCCCAGAGTCCCTTATTTTTCCCTCCACTCGTGGCTGGCCTGAGCTATTCAGCGCAAACTGGCAAGCCTCAGACTGCGTTCACCTCCCAAGCTCTCTGTGCAAACCCAAGCTCCCACCTGGCTGCTACAAGAGCTGAGCAGAAGCCATTGCTGGATGTCTGGCTGGCGCTGGAGCCTGGATTGCCAGAGTCAGATCAACAGAGTCTGAATTCCAAGCCTCATCTTTTATAAGCACCATGAACAGCAGATGATGCTATTTAGCCCAGTCCAGGTCTTCCTCATGGGTGAATGCCTTAGCCTGACTCAGACATGCCTTCCAGTGTTCTCCCTCTAAATCACTCTGTCCTGACTCCTTTGCCCATCCTGAGTGCAGTGTCTGATCCATGGATGACCCCAGAAATCATTCCTTCCCTGTCAAACATACCTTCAGCTTCTCCCAGTCCAACACACCCCTAGACAGCTTCCCCAGCAATCTGTGCTCTGCACCACACCTGTACATGGGGGCTGGGGTAGCATGTTCTGGTACAATGTCCCATGCCTTCTCCACTTCTCTTTTTTTAAAATATAGGAAATAACAACACCACCAATAATAAATAATAAGCAATTATGCTGGCATTCTGTTATAGTTAACACAAATTTCTCATTAATCAGGCCTATAATGCCTGCCAGTTATTGGCTGCTTTTCTCCCAACATTGTAACGTTTGCTTGGGTACAAGGCAACCTAGACACTTGCTTAAAGCTGTGGATTATTTTAAGGTTTATTTTATTTGTCTGAAAGACAGAACTACAGTGAGAAGAAGAAACAGAGAGATTTTCTGTCTGCTGGTTCACTGCACTAACTGGCTAAAGCTACTAGAGCTGTGCTGGTCCAAAGCCAGGAGCAAAAACTTTATCAGGGTCACCCATGTGGGTGTAAGTATCCAAGCTTGAGCTTTGCTGCTTTCCAAGGCCATTAGCCGGGAACTGGATTAAAAGTGGAGCAGCCAGGACTTGAACCGGTGCCTATTATATGAACATTGGCACCATGTGTCTGTGTTGCAATGACAGTTTTGCCAGCTGGATATCATAAATTCATGATGACTTTTGAATGTGTTTTGGATCAAAAGACTTGAATGGGAGCATCCACATCACATCCAGATGTGGAAATGCAAGAAGCTGTGAGTAGTAAGCAGAAAATTTCTCTGAAATCCTTCTATAAACTGTGAAGCCCTTTTATGTATTTGAAAGGCAGCATTAGAGAAAAGGAGAAGCAGAAAGGCAGAGTGAGAGAATCTTGCACTGACCAATTCATTCCGCTAATGACTTCTATGGCCTAGGCTGTGCCAAGAAGAAGGCAGGAGCCCGGAACTCCATCCAGATCTCCCAGGTGATTGGCCAAAGCCTTGGTATGTGCGGGCATCTTTGGCTGCTCTTCCAGGGAAATGAGTAAGGAACTGGGTCAGAAGTGGAGTAGCTGGGACTGAAGCAAGTTCTCCTAGGAGATTCTGGTGTTTCCAGTGGATGCTTAACTCAGTACACCACAAAGCCATCACTGCTGGTAAGCATTTACACAAGCTGTCATTAGTATTGCTAGACCATGAGCACAAGAGAAAACATCTTGGGCTAGGGAATAGAGATCTTGTTCTGTAAGGGCTTACTAGTCCCTTGGTTTGCCAGCCACATCACTCGATGAAGGGCTGGGACATGCCTCATGTGACACAGCTTCTGGAAGGTTCTAACAGATAAGCACTCTTCCCCAGGGTTCAGAAGGTGTGGTTATAGGTAAAGGATAAGGTCCAGATCAGTGGGTCAAACATAAATTCCACCACAAAGTTGATTTGGGTTCACCACAAACTAGGCTTCTGACCACCCAAGGAAGGTGAGACAGTGAAGAGAAACTGAGAGGCTGCTTCTGTCATTAGGGAGGCACAGGCTGCTTTGATCACCAGGTGATCCAGGTGATCCAGGTCTGCTATAATAAACAGGAACGCTTCCCATAGGAGAACCCAGGAGCCCTGCCTAGAGACAACTTCCTCAGAGAGGGCAGGTGAAGTTGGTTTGTGAAAGCCCAGTGAGCCTTCCAAGACTGCCAAAAGAAACTAGATTGTGGCCTCAATCTAGTGCATAGTCATCAACTCCCTGGTTCTGGGGTCTGTGCTGGAGTACCAGGGTCTGGGAGAGGGAGAGAGTAGGACATCAACTTAAAACCAGCGGAGGAACCCTCTCTGTGGTAAGGGTCATGTGACTTGAAGGACCAAGAAGGCCCAGTGTATGAAGCCCTAGCCATGGTGCCGCATAAGGTAACTAGAAAATCTGGCTCAAACAACTGGGACTCTAAATGTGGGTCCAGAGGGGAATTGTTCAGCAGCACCTGATCTGAGTTCCTCTGCCCTCAGCAGGCAAGGCCAGGCAGCTTAGGTCTCTGGTGGCGCCTCAAGGGCAACCAGGGGGACTATCTGGAAGAGCCAGGCCAGGGTTGGCTGGACGTTCCTGGAATCTATGTTTGGTTGTTGACTGACTCCCACCCAAGAACGTGGGCCTGCCTCCAGGCGCAGCTGCTGCAGCTCCACAGGTACAGGGGATAGCCCTGTGAAGCCTATTTTCTACAAACCACGTCCAAATAAACTGCAGGAAGAAGAAGCCCCTAGGTGAAGCTCACAGGCGTCCTTTGACTCTCAAATCATGGATTTCTTCGATTTTTCAGTGTCGCCCAAGAAACATGAGCTCAGTGACATTGGGGTATCTTGCAGTGGCAACCCTGGGAGAGATTGAGCTCAGTTGCACAGTGGCAGCAGTGACTGATGGAGAGGAGGATGCAAGAGCCCAGGGATTCCCTTTGGGTTCTGCATGTGATTAACTAGGATAGGCAGATGCATTTGTCTTTGAAATGCACTGATCCACTTCTACTCCAGGGGTAAACTGTGTTGGGTGACAATCTTAATCACTTTGGCTCTTCTGAAAAGATGTCTGACCTCTGAGTAAGACACATTCCCCAATAACACAGAATAGAACTGTACTTCAAAAATGGCTTGCTTATTTGTTTATTTGTTTATTTATTTGTTTATTTAAATCAGTTACAGCTTTCATATCATACCACTACTAAGCATTTCAGTATGCAAATAACTTCTTCAAAGTACAATTAGCACATGTGTAGATTGCAATTATAGAAGATGAATGTTGGGATTTCTGATCCAACTTTTAAAATTTAAATTGCAATTATTTTGTCCAGACCAGGATCCAAAAAGACTACCAATACACTTGGTGGATATGTCCTTTAGGCTCTTTAAATCTGTATGTTCTCCTTTCACCCCCTCCCCAGAAATCTCTTAGGTAACATGATTGTCATAGGTTCTGACGGGTTCCTACTCATGATTAGGGCTTCTTTGTACACAAAGTACAGAAAAAAATTTAGTATTTTTCAGAGGAGTTACCTCATGAGTTTATACTAATTTATAATTCAAAACAAGCATTACTATGCTTTTTGTTATATTTTATTTTGAATATTTGAATTTTGTGGAACAATTTGGTATAGACTTACTATGCTGTTATTTTCATTCAATCATGCCATTTCTTAAGAAAAAAACCCCAATCTTATATTTTAAAAATATTGTAGTAGCTTAACCATAATTATGTGGTTTTGTGTATTATGTGTATATACATATAAACACATACATATATAGAAACATACCAGGTTCAGAATAGTAAGACTAATATTTCCAACATAAGTGACAAATTCAAGATCTATTTGTGATTGCTTTTATCCTTAGGATATATCCTCCTAAGGATTACAAATTATTGCATGTAAAACTTACTTATTTTTACCTTATTTGCAAGAGAGAGAGAGAGATCCCTTCCATCTACTGGTTCACTTCTCAATTGCCTGTAACAGAGGGGACAGGGCCAGAGCAAAGCCAGGAGCTAAGAACACAAGCTAAGTTTCATGGGGCTGACAGAGACCCAAGGACAATCACCTGTCACTTCCCAGGACTCACAAGGAGAAGAGAGCTGGAAGCAGAAGTGGAGCCAGGACTCAGGCCCTGGGTGTGGGATGCAGACATCCAGGTGTCACACAGCTGCTGGTACTGAGCACTCACCAGACAACTGCCTTTAAATAACTCCTGTCTGAGTGTAAGCTGCCAACTCCACACACAGGCCATTTGTCTCACTTAAGTTCTGTTTTATAATGATATATTTACATGGTATTAAGTAAAAAAGTCAAGACAAAATTCATCCAGAAAAGGCCAACTTGCATCCCTTCATCTGGCTTTCCTTCCCCCTACATGGAACTGTTGACTAGGTTTTGGTTTGTCCTTTCCTCTAAAACATAACTATAAGCCATCAAATCCATGTATTTTCTCTCTTCCTGGATCCCATGTAACATGCTTTGTGTCTTCCTCTGTACCCTACTTTTTTCCACTTAACAATTCATCTTAGAATGAATGGTATGTTAGTACAGGAAGTTAATCCTCTGTCAGCTAGCATAGACAGTCCATAAAGAAGCCATTATGTGGCAGCTGCACCATTTCCAATCCAGCTCCCTGCTTATACCTGTGAAATCAGCAGAAGATGATCAAGTGCTTGGTCACCTGTACCCACTTGGGGAGTGAACCAACGAATGGAAGCTCTTTCTCTTGCTTTCTTTTCTTTCTGTAAAAACTATCTTTCCAATAAAAAATACATAAATACATAAATCTTTTAATAAAATCTTTTTAAAATCTTAATAAAATATGCTTAACGTATTTTTAATTGGAAAAGCAAATTTACAAGGAGAAGGAGACATAGAGAGAAAGCTCTTCTATCCACTGGTGTACTCCCCAAGTGGTCACAATGGCCAGAGATGAGCTGATCTAAAACCAGGAACCAGAAGCTTCTTCTGGATCTCCAAAGCAGGTGTAGAGTCCCAAGGTTTTGGGTCATGCTCCGGGCTTTCCCAGCCCACAAGCAGGGAGCTGATTGGGAACAAGTCCACCTATTGAATCCCAGCGGTTGCAATGCAAGGACTTAGCCACAGGCTACTGCATTGGATTTCAAAGTACATAAATCTTAAAAAGCAAAATTATAAAGTGAAGTCAAAGACTTCAGACCCTGGTCTCCTGTAAACCTTGTGTCAGCACTACCGCCTAGCAAAGAGCTTGCCCCAAGGAATCGCAGAGAGTATCCAAGTAGCATGGCTAGGGGTTCAGGGTAAGCTGGGTGCCTGAGAACAGCAGCCTGAAGAAAGGGAAGATCTTCCCCGGGAAGGAGGCCTGGAAAGTGTAGATGTGGTCGTTGGTATCAGCGTCATAGAAGCTGACCTCCTTGCCCTCAAAATCCACGCAGACACCCACTCTCCTGGGACGGACCGGGAAGTCCTCCCCTATGTTGCTTCCAATGAGCGCCTGGCACTCCAAGTTGCTGAAGCGCAGCACCCAGAAGCCGCTGGCAGGCTCCAGGGTCAGGCTGCCCTGCCGAGGGGCCTGCTCCCACGCCACACCCACTACACAGGCCCCGCCCCTGGGTCCACTGCGCTCCACCTCCCAGGTGTGGCGGCCGGTGGAGAAGCCTGGAGATCCCAGCACGCAACGGGACGGGAAGAAGCGCTGTGGCACTGCTGGATCCTCCGAGAACTTTGGCGGAAATGTATCCATTGTCACCATTTTCAGATCCTGGGAAAAGTTCAGGTCAGGATGGGCAGAGGCCGCATTGAAGGTCACGGGGGCTGTAGGAAGAGGAGGGGAAAGAAGCACACTGGTCAAGTCCCCACAGAGGAAGATTTTACCTTGCCAGTCATGTCCATGGGGATGGGTTCTGCCATCTGTGAGCAGGCAGGCCTTGACTCCTGTGTGGATTTCACACAGGAGGAGGGAAGAGGAGTGGGCACAGATGCAGGGACCTCGTGTGTCCACTAGAGAGCACCTCAGTCCATGTGAAGGCCAGAAGGCCAGCATGATTATGGCTTCTAAGAACAAGTGCTTCCCTCCTGGGAGTCATCCCCACGACAGCTGCCCCACATCCAGTCCCAGGAGACCAGACCTCTCCCTTAGCTCCCCTCAAGATGGAGCACCCAATTGTCCCTAGACACTCACTCAGTACCGGCTGGAGCACCAAAGAACTTGAGGGGCCTTGGATGCTCCAGGTGTTCCTGGTGTCAGTGTCACTAGCGTTCCCGGGAGCTCTTGCATAAAACACCTTGTCTCTTCGCAGGCTCAGGTCTGGCCTAGTGACATTCATCTCAAAGGAGAACTTAAATTGCCGTTTGATTTGAGCTGGAGTGTGGAGAGTTGAAGATGCCGGGTTGGCTATTAGCTCACCTTTTACAGAGAAGGAAAGAAGAGCCAGGCCCATTGGATCATGAGGGCAGGAATCCCCCTCTGTCCACACAAGCTCAAGGAGCTCACTACGGGGCTACCACCTCCCACAGTTAGTAGAAAGTAGACAGGGACAGAGTGGGTCTTGTCCTCCCCCACACCTCATGTCTGCCCACACCACCTGTGGGATGTGACACATCTTCAAAGCCTGTGGAGGCCACAGTGCTCCCTCTTCCATCAACCTCCTCCCTCTGACTCTCATCCCCGTTTTCTGTTCTTTCCCTTTTCCTCCTCAGGTTGGCACTGAGAACAGTCATTGGTCCCAGCAGCTGTAGTGAGGGCAAGGACACAAGTCTGCAGCTCCCTCTGCAGGCTGTGGCCACTGGCTTTGTATCCCCTCCAGCCCCACATGCAGTCTCCTGTGTTCAAGACCAGACTCCTACCTGGGGATGCTGGCTCAGGCTGTGAGCTTCTGTCCATGTCAGGGTTATTTGTCTCAGGGAGGCACCCTAGGAGTTAGAGAGGGAAAGCTAACTTTGGTCTTGAAAGTCAGAGCCTGTGAGCTAAGCAAAGGCAATGCCCCATCCCAAACCCAGCCAATCCGGAGTAACTTGAGCCAGTGATCCCCAGTAGGCACAACCATTGCCCCCAAAGGAAGAGCGGAAACCTTTCAGTTGGCTTTAGGGTCAGCAGGAGTGGCAGGGGTGGGGGTGGGAGGAGGGTTGCTGCTAACCTGTGCCACTGGGCCCTTGGTGTGGGAAACACTGAGTTCCCATTGAAGGTGAAGTGTCCTGCCATTGTCCCTCCCACAGAGACCTTCCCCAGGAGCATGGTCATTGCCCAGCTGGGCAGTTAAGATGGCAGAGATGCCCTGCATCCAGTGCATCTAGACCCATTTTTATCTTCCCTGGCGCTGAGCAGGGGAGACATCAATTGATGACTTTTTATTACTTGGAATGTTTTTGAGTGGCTGTGAGTTACTTGAATCTAAAAGTATAAAATACCCCCAAGACCTGTTCTTCTCCCTTTGTGGGAGAAGTCACCTTCCTGTTTGGGGGTCTCACTCTTCCCCAGTGGCAGGAAGCAGCCCTAACCCCCTACTTACCACTCTGCCTGAGGATTGTCCTCTTGTCTTGAAGGAACTTGCCGTGGTCTTTCTTGCTTCCAGCCTGCAGCTGGTCTGTGGATAGGGAACGGAAGGCATGAGAGACTAGAGAAGTTGAGTAAGGAACTTAGGTTTACACCACAGTGCCCAGATGTGAATCCCGTAGGAGCAGTGACCTGGAGTTGTCTCTCACATTCTCAGATCACTTGAGATTTTTCAGTCTTGCTACCCAGCTTCCCTGATGTGGCCATGCAGCCCAGCATTGTTCAGTGGACATCTAATGAGATGTGGAACAGGAGCCACTCATTTTGGGGAACTTAAAAATTCATAGTGACTGAGGAGGAGTCAATATGGCTCATGGAAGTAGACCAGTGTGACCGAGGGTCCTAAAAGTTAGGGATGGGAGCAGACTGAAGTGAGCCCAAGAGGAAAAAATGTGGGGAACACTATGGGAAATCCCCCCAGTGCCGCCAGGACTGAGAAAGGCTGCACGCAGCAGTAAAACAGACACAAAAGACTGGGATTGTCAACCTGAGAGGGTCAAATAGGGTGCCCCGGGCTGCAGAGACTCCAGCAAAATTTGATGAGCAAAATTCAGGGAGCGAACCTTGGTGAGTCACTAACACAGCAATGTACCCACCCTTAGCAGGAGGTGAGGGGCATGCGGATCTCGGGAACAAAACGCAGTGAAGAGTGTCTGAACTGATCTCAGGAACAAAACGCAGTGAAGGGTGCCTGAACTGAGCAACTCACGGCAGGCTTGATCTGGGCAGACAGGCCGGAGAAGGTGACTAGGCACAGAAACAAAGAGCCTGGGCGAACCTGGGAACTGGAACTCCCCAGCACTGGGCTGCAACAACCCCAGGGTCATGAGAAGCCCAAAGAAGGGAGACCTAATAGATACTGTAAACATCGCCCTTTTTTGAAGAGCTCACAAGACCGCAAAGTCCTGCGACTGAAAAACTAGGAAGAAGGGAACCCAGGTACCACAAAGAAGGAAAAAAAATCTAGGTCAACAAGACCTCAGGTCACCCACACGGTGGCAGCAGAGGTCAAGGGTTAGAAGCAAGCAATATCAGAGAACACATAGACATGGGGAAAGCTCACAGGAGAAGAAATGAGTCAGGGGAAGGAGCCAGTACCAACCCCGAAAAATCACCAAAAGGCCTGTCAACCCCAGAGGTGACAGATGAAGACAAGGAATTCAGAAAATAATTATAAAACTCTTCAGAGATAATGAAAAATGATGGGAGGAGCTCAAGAAATTCAAAAATCACATGATCACAGAAAAAAAAGTAGTCAAAAATAAGATCCTTGACCTGCAGCACAGAGTTGAGAGCCTGTCTAACAGAATTAATACAGCAGAAGACAGGATCTCTGAATTGGAAGATACCCAGAATGAAAGCAGGCAGACTATCAATCAGCTGGAGAAAAACTTGAACAAGTCCAATAAGGCCATGCAGGAAATGAAAGACAACATCAAGAGTTGAATATCAGAATTATAGGCCTTCCAGAAGGAGAGGAGAGACAGGTATGCAACCGGCATTTGATGAAATTATACAGGAGAACTTCAAAACACTTGGAACATGAACCCAGTCCAAATCCAGGAAGGACTGAGAACCTCCAACAGATTTGACCCAAAGAGATCCTCACCCAGACATGTGGTACTCAAGCTCCCCTCCAACGAATACAAAGAAAGAATTCTGAGACTAGCAAGAAGCATAGACAAGCTTACATTTAGGGGCAGGCCAGTCAGAATCACTGCTCTCTTCTCAGAGAAAATGCTCCAGACAAGGAGAGAATGGAATAAAGTCTTTCAAATTCTGAAACAGAACAACTGTCAATAAAGAATATTGTACCCAGCAAAAATCTCATTTATATTTGAGAATGAAATTAGATACTTCCATAGCAAGGAGAAATTAGAAGAATATGCCAGAACAAATCTAGCTCTACAAAATCTCCTTAAAAATGTGCTAATCCCATAAAAAAGAAAGCAAACCATAAGGAAAGATGGCAAATGGAAAGACCTTGCAAGGAAAAACAATCAAACAGATACCAACACCCACAAAAACACACGTGCATGGCAGGACAAAATTGCAGTCTCAATATTAACTCTTAACACAATGGCCTAAATTCATCAGTCAAAAGACATAGATTAATAAATTGGATCAACAAACAGGACCCAATTATCTGTGGTCTACAGGAGATACATTTAACAAGAAAAGATGCTAAGAAACTGAAAGTGAAGGGATGGAAAAAGATATTTCATGCTAATGGATGAGGAAAAAAAGGCTGATCTAGCTGTCCTAATTTAAGATGATGTAGACTTCAACATGACAAACATCAAAAAGGACACATTTTATATTGCTGAAAGAAAAGATCCATCAAGAAGTGATTACCATCAACATCTATGCTCCAAATTCACCCAGCTAGGTCAAGCAATTACTTATGGACCTAAGAGGAGACATAGATGAACATACAATAATCATGGGAGCTATGAATACCCCATTAATTCCAATAGACATATCAATGAGACAAGAGATCAACAGAGAAACTACAGAACTCACACACAAAAAATAGAGCAACTGGACTTAGTAGACCTTTATAGAACCTTTCATCCTAAGGCCACAGATTACACATTTTTTTCAGCAGTGTATGGTATCTTCTCCAGGATCTACCACAGGATAGGACACAAAGCAAATCTGACTAACTTCAAAAAAATTGAAACCATAGCATGCACCTAATCAGAACACCAAGGAATGAAACTGGAAATCAACAATTCAAAATGCCCCAGGAAATACATAAACTCTTGGAAATACATAAACTCTTGTTCATAAACTCTTGAACAATATGCTATTAAATGACCAATGGATCAAAGAAGAAATTAAAGATAAAATAAAAAACATTATGGAAACCAATGAAAACTCAGATACAACATTCTAAAACCTGTGGGATACCACCAAAGCAGTGCAAGACACAAGACAGCTCTATAGTATCCTATAGCCATTTAAAGGTGTATAGCAGCCCGTTCCGTATATAAACTAAAATAGAAATGTCGGACCCGGCACTGTGGCGCAGTTGGTTAAGGTCCTCTCCTTGCATGCCCGGGATCCCATATGGGCACCGGTTCTAATCCCAGCAGCCCTGCTTCCAGCTCCCTGCCTGTGGCCCGGGAAAGCAGTCGAGGATGGCCCAAAGCTTTGGGACCCTACACCAGCGTGGGAGACCCGGAAGAGGCTCCTGGCTTCAGATCAGCATAGCATCAGCCGTTGCGACTCACTTGTGGAGTGAATCATCAGACGGAAGATCTTCCTCTCTGTCTCTCCTCTCTGTATATCCGCCTTTCAATAAAAATAATAAAAATCTTTTAAAAAAATAGAAATATCAATGAAGTAGTCACAGGATGTGGTTAAGAACTTGCATTTTTAAAAACATATTTGTTACTCAATACCATGTCAATTGATTCCATAATATTGTAAATTGCTGTTGTTCTTATGTTGGGGCTCTTAATTGATAGGGATGATATTCTGCCAGCTCTACCTTCAAACCGGAGATGGTCTCCCCAACAAACTGCTGAATTTACCTGGACAATAAGATGCTGGACTCTATGCATGGTACATGCTTGCAATGGAAGAATCATGACTGGATTTGAGCTGTAATACTGCAACAAGGTGGAGGAATCCACCTTGCAGGGGAGGGCACAGGGAAAGGTTTGGGGAACCACAAAGCCTATGAGAATGTGTCACATTATGAATGCAATGTAGTAATTAAATAATAACAATTTCATGGGGACTGGCACCATGCTGTATCAGGCTAATCTGTTGCAATGGCACATCCTATATGGACACAGATTCAAGTCCCAGGTACTCAATTTATGATCCAGCACCCTGTCTATGTTCTGGAAAAGCAGCAAAAATATCTGAAAAGCTTGGTCCCCTACAACCACATTTGAGATCAGGATTGAGTTCTTCCAATTCTCTGCTTTTTAAACAATAGTATTTTTAGGTTTATTTATTTTTATAGAAAGGTAGATTCAGAAAAAGGAAGAGAGATTCAGAAAAAGATCTTCCAACCGCAGGTTCACATCCCAAATGGCTACAGGAACCAGAGCTGAGCTGCTCAGAAGCCCAGAACTAGAAGCTTCTTCTGTGTCTCGCACACATTTATAAGTTTCAAAGACTTTGGATCATCCCATATGGAATTCAAGTGCATGCAAGTTGAGGATTTTAGTAGCTAGGCTACTGTGCTACCACCCAAAATGAGCCTTTTAAAATTTGTCTAAGAGGCCAGCATGATAACTCCATTGGCTAGTCCTCTGCCTGTGAACACTGGCATCCAATATGGGTGCCCTTTCATGTCCTGGCTGTTTCACTTCCAGTCCAGTTCAATGCTGGTGACCTGAGAAAGCTGTGTAAGATGGCCCAGAGCCTTGGGACTCTGTGCCCACCTAGGAGACATGGGGAAGCTCCTGGCTCCTGGTTTTGCATTGACACAGCTCCAGCAATTGTGGAAACTTGCAGAGTGTATGAGTGAGTGGAGGATCGTTCTTTCCTTCTCTCAGTCTTATTTTCCAATAAAAATTAATTTTTAAATTAAAAATCTGACTTTCCAATAAAAAACTTTTTTAAAAAGTTCATTTTAGTTCAAACAATTTTAAGTATTCTTGTACATATTTTCCATAAACATTTAAACTAGCTTCCTGTAATTTTTATTAAAGGTTTTTATTGGAAAGGCAAATCGGATCTTACAGAGAAAAGTGAGAAAGATCTTCTATCTGCTAGTCTACCACCACCACCAACACCACCACCCCCAAATAATTGCAACAGCAGTAGCAGAGCCAATGTGAATCTAGGAGCCAGGAACCTATTTTGGGTCTTCCGTACGGGTGCAGGGTCCCAAGGCTTTGGGGCATTTTTGTTTCCTTCCCAGGCCTCCTATACTTTTATATTTTGTGGTATTGGAGCCTGTGTTGTGACATAACAAGTAAAGCTGAAATCTGTGATGTTAATATCCCATTTGGCCACCTTTCCATTGGGTGATCATTTCTACCACACCACTTTCAATCCAACACCCTGCAAAGAACTGAGAAAACAGCAAAAGATGGCTCAAGTGTTTGGATCCTGCCATCCTTGTAGAAAACCCACATGGGATTCCTGGCTTGTATTTCAGCCTGGCCCAGGCCCTGCTGTCTCAATCATTTAGAGAATGAGCCAGCACATGGATTGTCTCTCCTATTCTTTTCTGTCTCTCCTGTTCTCTTGATGCTCTGCCTTTCAAAAAAAAACAGCCAATCATTGAAATCATCAATAAAATGTTAAAAAATAAACAACAGCAAAAGAAAGAAAGTGGAGATTCACGCATAAATGGGGAGGATGCTTATTCCTGGGGGCATTGCCCCCATATAGTGCATGGGAGATTTGGGGGAAGAAATGCTCCTGTGCTAGCCCGAAGAACAAGGTTCCAATCAGCCACCATTACTTTTAGCTTAGAAACACACACCCATCACATTGAAGGACATTCCTACAGACACCAACGCTTAATCCTAGTTGCAAACCAAGAGTACTCTTATGAAAATGTAACTCAATACCCAACCTTACACTCTGTCCTGGCTGATCTGTTTTCCTGCAAGACAGAATCTTCAAAACATCATCAATTATGAATGCATTTTCTGTAGTAAGAAATAGAAGTATGTATCACAGTAACAAGGAAACAGACAACCATGGGCTAAAGATCATAGAGCCAAAAGTCCTGGGAAGGCATAACCTTGTTCTTCTGCCCATGGTGACGGACCTAGGCCAGGGGGATAACACAAAAATCAGCGAGCGACATTATAGACAAAAACCATGTGGAACAGAGCATGGGAAAATGCCTGAGGCAGGCATGACCAGGCTCATAGACCCTGGATGGGATGGATGCTGTGATAGCTGCTGACAGGAGAGACTCTTCCCGGTGGGGGAACAGAGGCCCCCTCAGCCTCTTTCTTACCTTCACACTTCCTCAGGCTCTCAATCACGGAGTCATGTCTGGACTTTGCTTCATTGAGTTGTTGATCCAGGCCCAGAGGAATTGGGGTTTTGCTGTGAAACTGAACCTGAAACTCTTCACTCCTAGGAGAACAGGCAGCACTGAGTGGGAGTCTGGTCCTTTGGACCCAGCCTTGTGAGGATGGAAACATGGCAGTGGTAGTGGTAGTGAGTATCAAGGACTAGGGAGCATTGAGCTCCCTAATGATAGGTTGTCACTGATGATAGGCTGGTGTGAGAAGCTGCCCAAGGAGACTTGGACGTGAAAGGGGAAGGAGAAAAGCAGTGGGAAAGAGAGAAGGGACCAGGAGGCATCCAGCTGAGCAGGGGGCCTGGAGGAGGACCAGGGAGATGGGGAGAACAGCTCAGGTCTCTCACAGCAAACTCATTTGCTCAGCTCAGATTTTCCTAATGCAGCATAAACCTCTGAGTGCAAAATCCCGGGGTGTGGGCGTTGGTGAGCAGGTAACATTTGAGATTATCTGAAGCTAAGGTGGATATTGATCCTTGAATGATTCAGGGGGCAGCATGCATGTGGGCTGACCATCATACCTTTTCAAGGTGCCTCTGATGTCCTGGAAGAGAAAGACAAACAGTATGATCTCAGCACTAGCTGACTCTTGTGGCCATGAGGAGCCGAGAGGCAAGTAGGTGTGGGCAGAGCCAGAGGGTTGAGAACATCTCTGAGACTTTTCTGTCTCTTCTCTCCCCTGTTCTCACTCACAGGGACACCTCCATGAAGTGCTCATATGACTCCAAGTGAAGACATGGTTAGACACCAACAAGAACCATTGACGATTAGAAAGAGAATAACATTTTGGAAATAAATTTTGTCTGATACTTAAATTAGCAGGGGAGCCCTATACACTGGGCCAGGGAAAAGACAGGAGTAAATTTGCATGAAATTACTTGAAAGAAAAGAATGAACATTCCAACCAGCACAATGGTTCACAAAACCCAGAAGAAGCTTCTGGCTCTTGCCTGGCACAGTCCAGGCCACTGTGGCCATTTGGGGAATGAACCAATAATAGCAGATCTCTCTCTCTTTTTTACTGTCTTTCCCTCTCTCACTGTAACACTGCCTTTCAAGTAAATAAATAAAACCTTTAAGAAAAAAAATTTCTTTTGTGGTCAATATTTTGAAGTCTATTTACAATTATTTTGCACATGGATTTTTAACAAATGGGAGATTTATTTTTGTTGGAAAGGCAGATTTACAAAGAGAAGAAGAGACAGAAGGAAATATCTTTCATCTGCTGATTAGTTTCCACGTGGTTGCAACAGATGGAGCTGAGCTAATTCAACACCAAGAGACTCTTTTGCATCTCGCACATGGGTGCAGGGTCCCAAGGCTTTGACCTATCCTCTGCTGCTTTCCCAAGCACGTTAGCAGGGAACTGGATAAGAATTGAAGCAGCTGGAATCTAACCAGAATGCATATGGTATGCTGGTGCTACAGGCAGCTTCTTAACTCACCAAGCCACAGCTCCAGTCCCACATATTTTAAAATATAATTTTCATCTATCTGAAAGGTAGAGAGACAGAGACAATTGAAAGATGCTCCATCTGCTGCTTTATTCCCTAAAAGCTCACAAAACCAGGGCTTAGCCAGGTGGCAATCAGGAGCCTGAAACACAGCCCAGGTCTCTCACACTGGTTGCTGGATCCCAGGACTTGCCTCATCCACTGCTTCCTTGCAGGGCCAACATTAGCAGGAAGCTGGGTGGGAAGTGGAGGTAGGGTTCCAACCAGGCTCACCCACACGGAACATGGAATCTCCAAGTCGCATGTCAAACACTGCACCAAACACCTGGCCTTCTGCATGCTGAAGCTCTTCCTATGTGGCTTGCAATACATTTCTAAATTATACATGTGGTTCATGTTACATTTCTAAATTATGCTGGTCAGTAACTGACAGTATATTTCTAAATAATTTATGTGGGTTACCTATTGTAAATCACACGTGTGGCTCATACAACTGTTCCAAACAACATATTACCATTTCGACTCTTTCTGCTGGATGGTGCAGCCCTAGAGGCAGTGTTGAGGATTCTGCCAGACACAGGTGTGCTGGCCAGACACAATCCCCGAGCTCTGCTTTGCAGTGATTCCACCCCTGAGAGCTCACCTGCAGCAGCTGTCTGGGTGGCATCTGCTGCTTGGCCTTCAGAGTATCCATGAGATCCCTTAGCAAGCTGAGCTGCGCCTGGGTGTCAGCGTTATACTGCTCACACTCCTTGACACCATGTTGAGCCTGATGCTCGATGTTGGACAGGAGGAAGTTCTTATTCTCGTCCAGTACCTGCTGCAGGTGCTTGAATTCTGTGTGGATCCGTTGCTTCTCAATATTCACCTGGGCCTTGGTACAATTATAGGGACATAGAGAAGAGATGTTCTCAACTGACATTCCACTGATGCTATTCCATTTTAATTTTTGTATTTGATTATACTGAGTACCCATGTAGAACTTGAGAATAGATGAGAGCAAACTTTCTTTTTTTAGTTTTGAATTTTATAGTACAATTCCATAGGGTCTGGGATTTCCCTGCCCTCTCCCCAAAATCTCACCCCCAGACTGGTTTTCGCACCACTGAATAACCAACGCATGAGTGAAGAAATGAAAAAGATAACTCAAAAGCCTCTTGGGTAATATGATACCACTGTGTGATCCATGAGCCAGCAATGAATTCAACAAGAGTAAAGAAACTTTTTGAAAGAAATGAAAACAAAACCAAAAACATCAAAACACATGGAATCCAGCCAAACACAGGATGAAAAGGGTTACTGATCTTACAGTTTACATGAAGGCTGCCTTATGTCAGAAAGAATATATGCCATTTGTTCTTTTGGGATTGACTTATTTTACTGAGCATAATGGTCTTTAGTTGGGACCATCTGGTTGCAAATGGTATGATTTCAGTCTTTTCGACGACTGAGTAATATTCCATGGAGTAGATGTACCACAGTTTCTTTAACCACTCTTTTTTGGACAGACATCTGGGTTGTTTCCATGTATTTGCTATTGTAGTTTGTGCTGCTGTGAATATAGGATTACAGATTCCCTTCTCATATGGAGATTTCATTTCCTTTGATATATTCCTAGGGGCAGGATAGCTGCGTCATATGGCAAGTTTATTTGTAGTTCTCTAAACATGCTCCATACTGATTTCCATAGTCGTTGTACTAGCCTGCACTCCCACCAGCAGTGAATAAGGGTACCTTTACCCCATATCAATGCCAGCAGGTGTTGTAGTAGAGTTCTGAATGTAGGCCAACTTCACTGGAGATAGATGGAAACTTAATGTGGTTTTCATTTGTGTCTCCCTAACATTTGGGGAGCTTGAACATCTTTCCATATGTCTATTAGTCATTTGAATTTGTTCTTTAAAAAATAATGCTCATTTCCTTCACACATTCAAAGTTTTGTTTGTTGGTTGGTTGGTTTGTTTTTTACTCTCCCTGGGTTTCTGAAGCTCTTTGGGAATCCTGGATATTAGTCCCCTATCACTTGTGAAGTGTGCAAAGATTTTTCTCCCATTCTGTTGGTTGCTTTTTGATGTTGTTAATTGTTTCCTTTGCTGTGCAGAAGCTTTTTAGTTTGATGTAGCCCTGTTTGTTTATTTTGTCTTTGACTGTCTGTGCTTTTGGTGTCTTTTCCAAGAAGCCTTTCCCTGTTCCTGTATCTTGGAGAGTGCTTCCTATGTTTCCTACTGATTTCCACAGTGGTTGTACTGGCCTACATTCCCACCAGCAGTGAAGGAAGGTGCCTTTCTCCCCACATCCACTCCAGCAGGTGGTGTTATTCAAGTTCTGAATGTAGGCTAGTCTCACTGGAGTTAGGTGGTACTTCAACATGGTGTTCCTTTATATCTCTGTGACGGCTAGGAGCCTGAGCATCTTTTCATATGTCTGTTAGCCATTTGAATCTGTTCTTTTGAAAAACGTCTGTTCATTTCCTTCACCCATTTTGTTATAGGTTTTTTTTAAATTTTTGCTCCCTGGGTCTGAAGTTCTGTGTAAATCCTGGATATTAGTCCCCTATCACTTGTGTAGTATGAAAAAATTTTGTGCCGTTCTGTTGGTTGCTTCTTGATGTTGTTAATTGTTTCCTTTGCTGTGCAGAAGCTTTTTAGTTTGATGTAGTCTCATTTCTTCATTTTAGCTCTGGTTGCCTTTGCTTTTGGCATCTTTTCTAAGAAGTCTTTTCCTGTTGCTGTATCTTGGAGTGTGTTTTCTATGTTTTCCTTTAATAGTTGGGTGATTTCTGGGTGTAGATTTAAGTCCTTGATACATTTAGAGCTGATTTTTGTGTAAGTGACAGGTGCAACTCTTGCTTCTTAATTCTACAAGTTGCTATTCAATTGTCCCAACAGCATTTGTTGAAGAAACCGGGCTTTTTCCTGGATTATTTTTAGTTTTCTTGCCAAGAATTAGTCGGCTACACATGTGTGGGCTCCCTTCTGGTGTTTCTATTCTGTTCCGTTGATCTTCTTCTCTGTTTCTGTACCAGTACCAGACTCTTTTGATGACCACTGCTCTGTAGCATGTCTTGAGGTCAGGAATTGTGATTCCTCCAGCTTGATTTCTATTTTTCAGGATAGCTTTAGCTATTTGTGGTCTCTTGTGATTCCAGATGAACTTTTGCATCTTTTTTCTATTTCTGAGAAGAAGAATATTGCTGGGATTTTGATTGGGATTGCATTGAATCTGTATATTGCTTTTAGTAACATGGTCATTTTGATGATATTGATCCTGCCAATCCAGGAACATGGTAAGTTTCTCCATCTTCAAGGTCTTCCTCTATTTCCTTTCTAATGCTTTAGAGTTTTCATCATAGAAGTCTTTCACATATTTAGTTAGCTTAATTCCTAGGTATTTAAGATTCCTCTCCTCTATTTTAAAGGAGACTTTACTTGCAATTTCTTTCTCATCCATGGAATTACTTGTGTACACTAGTGCCATCGACTTGTGTTCATTAATTTTGTATCCTACTACCCTGCAAAAGTCTCTTATTAGTTCCAATAGTGTCTTGACTGAGTCTTTTGGTTCTCCTACGTAGAAAATCATAATTTCATTTTCTCTTTTCCAAGTTGAATTCCTTTAATTCTTTTTTTTTTTTTTTTTTTGCCTAATAGCTCTGGGAAGGACTTCCAATACTATATTGAAGAGTAGTGGTGACCGTGACATCACTGTCTATTTCCAGATCTTAGATGAAAGGCTTCTAATCTTTCCCCATTGAGTATGATACTAGAGTTGGGTTTTTCGTGTATTGCTTTTGTGTTATAGAATGTCCTTTCTATGCCTATCTTGCTTAGGGTTTTCAGCATGAAGTGGTGTTGAATTTTATCAACTGATTTCTCTGCATCTATTGAGATGATAATATGGTTATTATTTTTCTATTTGTTGTTGTGATGTACCACATTTATTGATTTGTGAATGTTGAATCATTCCTGCAAACCAGGGGATGAATCCCACCTGGTTTGGATGAGTGATCAGCCTGATGTGCTGTTGGATCATTTTGCCTAGTATTTTGTTGAGGATCTTTGCGTTTATGTTCATTGAAGGTATCAGTTTGTATTTCTCTTTTTCTGTTGTTTTTCTGTCTGGTTTTGGTATTAAGATGATACTGGATTCATAAAAAGGGTTTGGAAAAATTGCTTTCTATTGTTTGGAAATGTTTGCATGTCCTCCTGGTTCTTTTGACTTCTTGGTCTCTAGTTTGACTCCCTGATGGTCTGAGAAGATGCGTGATATAATTTTGACTTTTTAAAAATCTGCTGAGGCTTGTCTTGTGGCCTATAATATGGTCATTTCTGGAGAAGTTTCCATGTACTGATTTTAAAAAGAGTGTATTGTCTGCAGGATGAAAGGTTCAGCAGATATCAACTATGTTCTGTTGTTTCCTTGTTGAGTATCCGAACTGTCGATTTGTCTGATGTTAAAGGGGGTATTAAAGTCCCCCAATAATTATTGTGTTGGAGTCTATTTCTCCATTGAAATTCATTAGTATTTGTTTCACATAGCAAGATGCCTTGGCATTTGGTGTGTATACATTTATTATGGTGATATCTGCTTGCTGAATGGATCCTTTGATCATTATGTGTGTCCTTTACCTCTTTTAATGTTTTTCACATTCAAGTCTATATAATCTGTTATTAGAATGACTATGCTATTTATTTTTCCTTACCATTAGTTTGGAGTATCTTTTTCCATGCTTTCACTTTCAGTTTACACTGATCTTAATTGGTGATATGTGTCTCCTGTAAGCAACAAACAGATGAGTTTTGGGTTTTGATCCAGTCCTCTAATCTATGGCATTGGATTGATGAGTTTAAGGCATTTACATTCAATGTAATATGAATGGGTAGAAATTGGTCCTGTCATTTCAGCAATGGGTTGTTGTTCGATTTAGTCTTCTGTTGGCCTTTGAGGGGGGTGTTCTCCACATTTGCCTTTGATTTTGCTAGTTGCTATTCCTTTTCTCTTTCAAGAGGACATCTTTGAGTATCATTTGTAGGGCTCATTTAGAAGAGGCAAATTCTGAGAATTTTCTTTAATGTGGAAAATTTTTGTCTCATTTTCAATGGCAAAATAGAGCTTTTCTGGCTACATTATTCTGGGCTGACAATTTTTTTTCTTTTAGAATCTAGAATATGTCACTCCATTCTCTTCTGGACTGTAGCGTTTCCACTGAGAAATTAGCAGTATATCTAATTGGGATTCCTCTACAGGTCACTTGATTTTTTTCACGTGCAAATTTAAGGATGTTTTCCTTATGTTCAACTGAAGAGAGCTTGATTATCATGTGAAAAGGTGAAGTTTACTTTTGTTCAACTCTGTTGGGAGTTCTGTGCCCCTCCTGTATATTGTTTTCTAATTCTTTCTCCACATTAGGGAAGTTTTTGTTTATTATTTCATTGAACACACCTTTAACTCTAGCTTCTCTTTCTACATGTTCTGGAACTCTCATAACTCTTATATTGGACCTTCTAATCATGTCTTTTAATTCTTGGATACTTTTTTTTAAGCTCAACTCAGTTCTGTTCCAGCTTTTTGTTTGTTTCCCCCTGGTGACGGGAAATATCTTCCAACTCTGAAATTCTGCTTCACTCATTCTGTTATTAAGACTTTTCACTTTACTTTTAATTTGTTCCATTGTGTTCTTAATTTCTAATATGTCAGCTTTTACTTGATTGATTGCTACTATTTCAGTTGTGACACATTCCTTAAATTCCTTGAATCATGTATGTGCTTCCCATTGTTGATAAGAAGCTTTATAACAAGTATTCTGAATTCTATATCTCCCATTTCTTGATGTCCTCCTCAGTTAACTCAGCTAAGTCTGAGGAGCTTTTGCTCCTTTGCTCGAGAATCTTCAGTAATATTTATTGTGCCTTTGTCTCTTCTTTTACCTTTGGTCACTGCTGTTCTTGTTAGCAGGTTCTTCTCCTTAGGGTGGTTTCTAAGTTGTGTTACCACAGGTCTGCAAGTCAGTTTTATGTAAACAAGCAGTGTCCTAGAGTAGGGAAATACCAGCTATGCTAAATAACTGGATTGTTGGTGGCGCTGATCTTGCCGACACCAGCTGGTCATCAAGTCTGAGGGCCGCCTGCTGAAACTATTTTGGGTGGAGCCTGTAGAGTGCCACAATGGAACTATTTTCTCCAAGGGACCTGCATGAAGCTAAAAGTGATTTTGCTCTCAGTTTAAGTGCTTGCACAGCTCAGCTATGGTCCCAGCAGTCCCTCAGTGTCTGGTCCTGTGAAAATGGCACCTGCTCGCTACTGATTTAGCACATGTGCAGTTACCTCTGCTCCTCCCGACCCTCTCCCCCCCCTTCAGTCTTTGCCCCTCTAAACAAAATGACATCTGACAGGGCACTGATGAAGATCTGGGGTTGCTGGCTGTCAGATCCAGGTACCACACAGTCCCAGCAGGATGCAAAGCTGACACTGTTTTTCCTATGGGATAAGTTCAGTGTGATTAGCCAGAAATGAGCCCGTTCTTGACAGTCCCTTCAAATCCGCACTCTTTGCACTACTACACAAAATGGTGTCCCATCTGGCGTTACTGAGAGTCTGTGATGTGAGATCCACCCCGTCCCTGAATTTTGTCTTGGAGTCACTGCTCCTGCTCTCCTCATTGTTGGGCCAAACACATCAGCAGTTCTTTGCCTGTATTCACTTCTGAAGTTCCCAGTCAACTCCCACACTCACCTGGCTGCTGCAGACACTCTAGCCAGTACAGGATCCCTGGTTGCCACTGGATGCCCAGATGGCCTGAGTCCAGATCACTGTTCTCTGGCTGCTGGTGCATTATCCTATCACTGCAACACTTCTCCACCATTGCCCCTACTATCCTGTGTACAGTGGTCTCCAGGTACTGCCATGCCAAATGCCTGACCTATCTTTTCCTGAAATCTGTTCCCTGTGTTTCACCCTAATGATTCTCCATCATCCCAAACCTGTCTACACCCTATACCGCCATCTTGATGACCAAGAATAAACTTATTTTTTCCTTAGAGATTTTTTTATTTGAGAGAGAGAGAACTTCTCTTTGCTGGTTCACTCTCTGAATGCTCACAGCAAGCTGAGGTAAGACATATTGAAATCATGAGCCAGGACCTCCATCCAAATCTCCCACATGTGTGCGCAGGGGCACAAGCACTTGTACCTTCTTCTCTTGCTTTCCCAGGTGCATAGGCAGGGACCTGGATTAAATATAGAGCAGCTGGACCTCAAACAAGTACTCAAATGTGATGCTTTTGTCAAAGGAGGCACATTATCATACTGTACCATGATTCAGGTCCTGAGAACTCACATTTAAAAGCACTTCTCACAGCAGTGCTGTTGTAAAGCCCATTAAGACATTGTTTGCAACAAACAATTTGAGTGCTGGTTCAAGTACCGGCTGCTCTGCTTCTGATTTAGTTCCTGCAAATGCACCCTGGAAGACAAGAGAAAATAGGCCAAACACTGGGCTCCTATCACTGCATGGGAGACATGGATGAAGCTTGGAGTTTCTGGCTTCTGCTTAACCACCTCCTCACCACCGAGACCATTGTAAAGTGAAACAATGAGTGAAAACTTTGTCTCTCCTCTAACACTCTCACTGTTACTCTTCCTCTCAAGTCTTTAATATTTATTTAAATAGAAACACTTCCTTTATGCTTACTGCCACATTCTGCTATCATTTATGTCATCATTTTTTGTTTCAAGAGTTTGCGTAAAACTCACTTTCTGAAAGTTTGTTCAGTTTTAAATGTTTTCATGTAGTTTTAAACTTTTTTCCTTTGGCACACAAAAACAAAGAAACACAGTTTGGGGTTTTTCCTTACCATGAAGTGGCTGATCTTCTTGTCAACTTGAGCCTTCATGTGTACAAGTTCCTGCTCCTTTTGCTCCAAGATCCCCACATGCAACTGGATCTGCTCCTGTGGGGAGAGGGACCTTCAGTCAAGGCTCTGCCTGGATTGCCCTTGGGCTCATAAAGCCATCTGCCTTCTCCAGAGAGCAGATAAGAAGCTCCTGCGAGTCCTGGGAGTAAGTGTTAATTCATACCCCTTTCTTCAGCTTCGGGGAAGGGAGAAATATGAACCTACATGACCTAAAAGAGAAGAGGATTGCTGTGTCTCTTTAGAGTAATGTTTGGATGATGCTTCAAGACTGTCAAACAACTCTCAAAACCACTCCCTCACCTGTTCTACCAAGTTTCAAGAGGTACGTTTGGGGTCTGCTGCTATTGACCTGGGAAACCAATGAAGGATGGCCCAAGTCCTTGGGTTCCTGCATCTATGTAGGCTACCAGGAAGAAGCTACCAGCTCTCATTTGTGACTGTCTCAGCTCCAGCTGTTTCAGCAGTTGGTGGAGTGATGACAGAAGACCTTTCTCCGTCTCCGTGTCTCTGTCTATCTGTCTGTCTGTCTGTCTGTCTCTCTCAATATACCTTTCAAAAAAAGAAACCTTTTTTTTTTTTTAAAGAGATGTAAGTTTGATTTGAAGGGTGAGGCATCTGAGGCTCAGAGAACCCAAAAGATCCCTTGAAAGTCACACAAACAACTTAAAATCTGGACTTGAGCCCCACATCTTTTTTTATTTTATGTATTTATCTTATTTTTAATATTGCTTACATACTTGAAAGGGATGCATGTTTATGTGCATCTCTGAATACGGTGGGAAGGGTCAAGGTATAGGAAGAGGTGAGTGGGAACTATATTTCAACTCTTTTTTTCTCCCTTGTCTGCTGGGGCAGTTAGTGGGGTAAATGAGGGGGGCTGCTCCTTGATGTCAAACTACATGTGACATGACATGATAATGTCTTAGAGACCCCAATGTGGAGTCCATATCTTCTGAATCAAATTCCTATGTCTTGGGACCAATGCATGGCTCAAGAGGCCAATCTTCCCCATTCAAATGACAACATCCCATATAGCTGCAGGTTCACGTCCTGGTTGCTCCCCTTCTAATCCAGTTCTCTACTTATGGTTGGGGAAAGCAGAGGAGGATGACCTAAGTCCTTGGGACTCTGCACCCATGCGGGAGAGAGACATGGAAGAGTCTCCTGGCTCCTAGCTTAGGATCAGCTCACCTCTAGAAATTGCAACCATTTGGGAAATGAGCCAGTTTATGGATCATCTTCTCTCCTTCTCTCGGCATATCTACCTTTATAATAAAAATAAATAATTCTTCTTTTGTAAATCTGTGGGGGACTGACGAGATGGCCTAATTGGCTAATCCTCCTCTTGCAAGCACCAAGACCCTATTTGAGTTTCAGTTTGTGTCCTCATCCAGCTCCCTGTTTCTGGCCTGGGAAGTAGCAGAGGATGGTCCAAAGCCTTGGGACCCTGCACCCAACTTGGAGACCTACAGGAAGTTCCTGGGTCTTGGCTTCAGATCGGCTCAGTTAGGACTGGCACTGCACCTGGGGAGTGAACCAGTGGATGGGAAATCTTCCCCTCTCTGTCTCTCCTTCTCTCTTTTTTCCATCCTCCATTATTCCCTTGTTTGCAAGGACAGCAGTTCCTTGGACTAGAACCAGGAGCTCAGTGGACCTGGTTAAGTAGTTCTTGCAATAGCCACAGAGAACAAACCCACAGAAAGGAGACAACAGTTTGCAATCTCCACCAAACTCCCATTCGCAAAGTGGAGCCTCCGTGCTTACCTGGTGATGCTCGACAGCTTCTTCTATCAGTCTGGATTCATGTAATTTGTGGTCCTTTGAGTCATGACACACCACACAGAGGAATTCCCCATCTGCTTCACAGACATAGTGCAGCTTCTCCCCATGCTTTGGACATCTCAGCTCCTTTTCTTTCAGCTGCCTCTCAGAGGGATCCATAGCTCGAATTTTCTGTATCAGATTTGTCAACAGCCAGTTGGGTGCATATGTGTCCCTTTTCATAGAACTTTTGCAGAGGGGACATTTGATGTGATACCTAGAAGCTTCCTGAAGCTGAGTGGTGCAAAAATGGCAGAAGTTGTGCCCGCACTCAATGGTGACAGGGTCCTTCAGAATGTCCAGGCAGATGGGGCAGGTCACTTCCTCTTCCAGATTGGTAGAAACCCATTGGCTGGCCATGGCAGAACATCCAGGCTGATCCTCATCTGTAGGAATCCTGTAAGTTGGCAGTGGGCACCAGTGCCAAAAGAGAGAAGGAAAGAGAGCAGGCAGAAGTCAAAGAATCTGTCAATCAACCATGGGAGCAAAGGGGGAGGAAAAGAAGAGAGAGAAAAATGTGATTCAAAGAAGTAAGATTTTCAGCCCAGTGAGCATTCTGTAGAGGGGAATCAGAAGGATAATCCTATCCAGTCACTTCTTAGGAAAAAAATGGCTACTGAGAAAGTATATTTGCTGGTTATAAATATGTTAGATGATATTGGACCTTGGACTGGTTGAGTATAAGGCAGGTGACTGGATCAGAAGGGCCTGGGCAATAAAGTCCAGTCACAGAGGACTTTCCAGCAGCATTAGAAAGAGGGTGGAGTAGTTGGGTGGCAAGGCTTTGGGCATCTCCTACAGGTACAGCCAAACTGAGAGAGAGAGAGAGAGAGAGAGATGGCAGGGAGATTAGATCTACTACAGGTAATGTGGCTCCTCTTTGAAGAATCTTTTTAAAACATGGAAGATACAATCACCATCACAAACCATTCCTCTCTTGAGGGGTTCTCAGTCAAGTGGAAGACACAAGGAACTCTTTCTGTTTTTGTTTTAGTTTCTTTTGTTTTGTTTCAGATTTACTTATCTCTGAGACAGTTACAAAGAGAGTGATGGAGAATCTAAGGAAGACAGAGATCTTCTACTGGATGATCCCCAAGATGACCACAATGGCCAACGCTGAGCCATTCCAAAGCCAGAAGCCAGGATCTTCCTCTGGGTCTCCCACATTGGTGCAGACGCAGGTACAAGCACTTGGGCCATCCTTCACCCCCCGCCCCCAGTCACATCAGCAGGAAGCTGGATTGGGAAGTGTAGCACCCAAGGCACAACTTGGCACCCACCTGAGATGCTAGTATTGTAGGCAGAGGCTTAACTTGTTACTCCACTGCACTGACCCCAGAAACTTCCTTTCTGAACTTCATTCTGTTTTCCACAGTATTCCTGAACCTGGTGGAGCTCTTCCTGATGCACACCAGCTACAGCTCTATCTTTTGTGGAACTTTCCCCTCCAAGGCTCCAAATTTCTGTGTGTGTGTATCTGTGTGTGTGTGTGTGTGTGTGTGTGTGTGTGTGTGTGTGTGTGTAATGATTATTCTGTGTTTCTTCCTTTTTCATGTGGACTCTGATTCCTGACTTGCTTTTCCTGTAGATTTTGTCCTAAATGTAAAACAAAAGCACACTGATCACTTTTATCTGATGCTTATCTTAGGTCAGCAGGGATGGTGAATGATTTTATGATCATAGACAGGCCATACATTCCACCTGGTTTTCCCTTTGCCCTGGTATAATTATTAACACTATGCCCTTCGTTTCTCAAAAATGTCCCCTTTAGATGATAAATTACGTGACTACCATAGTCATAGCAACTATTGGAAGCCAAAGGCTTTTGCAAATGTTCTACTTCCAAGCCTCTCTGATTGTTTTAAGGCTAAATTAAAGCAGTGTTTTGTAACCTGTACTCACCCAAACTGCTGCTCCCTGGAAACAGAATTTAACTTTTATTCAGGTCTCCTTTGAGGGCATGGTAACATAAAAAATGGAAATTTGAATGCCTTTAGGAGGGTGCCTTCCTCCCCACCACTCTATTACCTCGGGTCTCCCTATCTGCAGACATCTTCCTGTCTATGACCCTGACTTCCTTTGAGTTTCTTCTGTGAGAAAATATCTTTAACCATTCTTGGGGAAACCAAGCATCAGATGGCCTGAAAGCCTTGTTACAGCTCAGATTGGCTAAATCTCAAGCTAGGGTAAAGACTTGATTATTCACCTTCTAAATTCTTACTTATATTCTAGTTTTTCATTTGAATCTCAAAGAGAGAGAGAGAGAAGCCTTTATCCTCTGGTTCACTCCTCAAGTGCCATAATATTCTTGCTGTTGAGCCAGGCTGGATCCAGCACCCAAGAACTCAGCACAGGTCTCCCACATGGGTGACAGGACCCAAAATATTTGATCGTCACCTGCTGCCTTCCAGGTGTGCACATGATCAGGAAGCTGAATTGGAACTGGAAGGGCTGGGACTCCAAGTAGTGTGTCCCACACAGATGCAGGCATCCAAGAAGTGATTTTACCACTGTCCCATAGACCCACGGCTGCCTGAAGTTTACAAGCAACTTGAATTAATTAGAAGAGCAGGGAGGACTGTGCCTGCAATCTTGACTTCATAGAACACTGGTGCCAGAGAGCACAGACAGAACCTGTGGGGAATTATCTGCAGTTGGACAACAGTCCAAGGCCACAGAACTGTGTGCTGTAAGAATATCCTTATGACAGCTGTGTACTGATATTTGTACTAAGTTCACTCTGTTTCCTGATCACAAATCATTAGCTGATGATAGTGAATGTGGGGCGTAGCAGTCACAGTCTGTGCCATGTCAATTCCTATAATTTGACCCCAAGGAATTCAATAGAAAACTGATACAGTGACCTAACAGGGTTCCATTCTCTTTTGAAGAAGGCATGCCTCTGCTGGGTTTACTCACATTTTATTTTTATGTATTTATTTTAAAATACTTATTTTACCTTTATTGGAATGTCAGATTTACAGAGAGAAAGAGAGACAGAGAAATGTTCCACCCACTGGTTCAATCCCCAAGGGCCACGACAGCAGGAACTGAGTGAGTCCAAAGTTAGGAATCAGGAGATTTTTTCAGGTCTCCCACAGCGATGCAGGGTCCCCATTGCTTTCTCAGGCCACAAAGCAGTGATCTGGTTGGGAAGTGGTATAGTTGGGACATGGACTGGCACACATATGGGATTCTAATGCATACAAGGCAAGGACTTTCACCATTAGGATACTTGCCAGGCCCAATAATTCATACATTTTTAAAAGATTTATTTATTTATTTTATTGCAGTCATATATACAGAGAGGAGGAGGGACAGAGAGGAAGATCTTTGGTCTGATGACTCACCCCCCAACTGACTGCAATGGCCAGAGCTGAGCCAAGCCAAAGCTAGGAGCCAGGATCCTCCTCAGAGTCTCCCACAGGGGTTCAGGATCCCAAGTCATTGGGTCTTCCTTGACTGCCCTCCCAGGTCACAAGCTGAGAGCTGGATAGGAAGTGGGGCCACCAGGACCAGAACTGGTACCCACATGGGATTCAGGCACATTCAAGGCAAGGACTTTAGCCACTAGGCACTGTGCCAAGCCCAATAATTCACATTTTAAACACTAGGAGATGGCAGTGCTGCTCAGGGCAACCTGCATGTTGAGAACCATTGAGTGGGGATTGTGTTGTGGTACATCAGGTAAAGCTGCCACTTGTGATACCGGCATCCCATGTGGGCACCAGTTTATGTCCCAGCTGTTCCACTTCCAATTCAGCTCCCTGCTAATGTCCTGGAAATTTGGCAGAAGGCAGCTCAAGTGGTTGGGGCCTGCTACCCTTGTGGGGGATTCAGAAGAAGCTCTTGATTCTTGGCTTTAGCCTGATCTAGCCCTGACTTTCGTAGATATCTGAGGAGTGAACCAGCAGATGCAAATGCAAGATATCTCTTTCTCTCTCTGTGTCATTTTTCTCTTTATTCGTCTCCCTGTTCCTTTTCCTCTCTCTCCCTGAAATTCTGCTTTTTGAATAAATAAATGTTTTAAGATAGAAAAAAAAATCCACTGGTTTATGAACACCCCGATTGCTCCAGCCCATCCATCTAGTAAGGGACAGAGCTGAGAATCAGTCCCAGATTTCCCACCTCACATTACCTGCTTTTTTGAGTTCCTGATACCCACATTGGAGACCAGGAGGAGGCTCATGGCTCTTGGATTTGGACAGGCCTGACTGCAGCTATTTGCAGCTGTTTGGGGGGTGCACTAGAGGATGGTAGATCGCTCTCTCTCTCCTGCCTTTTCAAATAAATTTATAAATTTAAATTTTTATAAAAATATTTTAAATGAAAAAGTAAACAAAATTTTCAAGAACAGTAGAGATGACCAATAAAGCTTGTTCTTTGCAAATACTAATCATGAACCCGAGCTGTAAGTGACTGTCTAGGTTGCATTGTACCTAGCAAATGTTACACTGCTGGGAGAAAACAGCTAATTGCTGACAGGTATCTTGGGCCTGGTTAATGCCAAATTTGTTTTAACCATACCAGTGTATCAGCATAGTTGCCTATTTTCTTTTCTTTCTTTCTCCCTTTCTCCTTCCCTCCCCACTTGCCCGCTCTTTCTTTCTTTCTTTCTTTCTTTCTTTCTTTCTTTCTTTCTTTCTTTCTTTCTTTCTTTCTTTCTTTCTTTCTTTTCTTTCTCTCTTTCTCTCTTTCTCTCTTTCTCTCTCTTTTTCTTTCAGATATGGGGGACCAGATCCCTGTATATCAGTAGACAGGGTCTTGACACAGTGCATAAATATTCGTGGACCTTCATAGGCATGTAGGGCCTGAGGTTGGCACAACACATCACCAGAGGGCAGGGTTTGGATTCTGTGTGCTAGTAGGCATGTGGAGCTCCTGATTGCTCAGGAAAACAGGTCGACAGATGTTGGGGAAGAGAGGACCACTGAAAGAGAGCCTGACTGATGAGGTGATTTCTGGAGGGATTCCTCCAACCAGGCTGCTGAACTTGCAGGTAAACAAGGGGCCTGAGACCAGGTAGTTTAGAGAAAGGAACATGGGGAAATTTTTGAGGCTAAACCAACGCACGTACTGAAATTGGAGACCTAAGCTGGGTATTGACATCAATCACTGCCTACTGGCACACACACACACACACACACACACACACACACGATGGGGGCCTGCCTGCCTGACAAGGCTCAACCACAGTATGTGCCCAGTGAGTGTCAGTATAGAGTGTGGATCTTGTTTAGCTGGGTCATGTCATTAACCAGCTCACAAGAGAGCTGGGTCTAGGAGCAGATCCCATGGAAATAGTAGGTTCACCCCTGTGATACTGCCTTAGCAGCTGGTTTGCTCAAGGGCTGGGATTGGTGATGGGCTGAGATAGGCATGATCCTGAAACTCAACAACACTCATCAGTATTGTGATTGGGAACAGGCTGGGCTGGTCTAGGGTACAGCACCTGCAGGCACACCCAAGAATTGGGTGTGGGGTGTGCCGGAAGACAACATCCACCAGCACACACAAAAGCCAAGACTGGGTATCCAACTGCCAGATAAGGGCCTAGCACATGCTCACAGGCAAGAGATCTGGGTCTGAGAGTGGACCTAGTGGGGAAACTTAGGGAACTTGCCAGGTAGGTCATTGCTCCTGCTAGTGAGCATGAGAGTCAGGACAGGCAGAACTGCTTCACTTGTCAGCAGGTGTGCAGGTTGGCTCTATAGGGGCAGAATGGACAGGGCCAGGCCAAATCATAGTACACTGACATGCACGGAAGCCAAGGTGGCATGCAGACCATGCTGCATGACTATTGCACCTACTGGTTTTCATGAAAGCCAGGGATGGGGCAAGCTGGGCATCCAGCACCCATCCGTGAGAATTGGGATGAATGGGCATGGCAGGCCAGATCAGTTTGCAAAATAATGGCAAAGGCCTAACTGGGTGTTGGGTTATTCCAGGTTGGGTTGGAGAAATTACCAGCATGCACAAGATCTGAAGCTGGGAACAAGCTTGGTCAGGGAGCTAAGGGGATGTCCCAGCTAGGCTGTGGTTCCCACTGGTGAGTGTGAGAACTAGAATGGGGAGGTGAACTAGACTGTACATGACTGCAGCATCCCTTGTCATGGATGTAGACTGGTCCTGCATTGTGCCAGACTGGGCTTGACACCTGTTGGCCTGCATGTGCACTGGGTTAGGTAGTGAGCCAAGCTAGGCTAGGCGACCATATCGCTGATACATGCATGAACCTTAGTAAGTGCAGGCTGGTTAAGCTTTGCCACAGCATCAGCTGGCAACTGCTGAGTCAGGGGCAACTAATGTCAGACTGGATCATAGAACCACCTAGAAAGTGAAAGATTCACAGCTGGGAGTGAGCCTAGTAGAGAAACTGTGGACACCTCTCCGATGGGCCGCAGCACCCACTGGTGAGCGTGAGAACCAGGGCTGGGGGTGCAGGCCTGACTAGACAAGTCAATCAACCTGTGCATAATTTTGATAGACTGGTCAAGAAAAAAAGTAAGACACAAAGAATGTTAGTATTTAAATATAAAATAACCTTAGGAAAGTAAAAATCACAGAACCCCTGCAATGTATAGCTTTATACCAGTTAATTAATATATATATATATATATATATATATATGAAGAAACTATTTAAAGGAATATATACAGGGCTTGGAATGTGAACAGAACCCTGGACCCCACTGACTGCTTTTGGATAGTGGGAGATAGTGTAGCTTAGCCTACCGAGTCAGGAATTCCAAGTGCCAGCTGTAAAAATGTAGCTGGCACCACTTTGGCTTGGGCAGCCAATGTGCCAATGGCACTTGGCAAAGCCCTCTGGGTACCTGGCAAAGAGTTCTGGGATTTGGGAATGAGTAATTACTGCCTGGGAATATCGATGCATAAGGCCACTGTATGTGTAGGTGAGGACTGAATCCTGAGGGATCCCCAATGACAATTCCACTGTACTTGCAGGTAAGTGAGAGGACTGAGACCAGGTGTTGTGAAGAGGAAAGAACTGAAGACCTTTATGGGTCAGACTGATGCAACAACCCACATGGGAACTTTGAGCTGGGCTTGTTAGCACAAAACATTGATGCTTACCACATGCCAGCCCACATGAATTCTAGAACTGGAGGCCACTTTGGCAGGACTAGATCCCAGCACTTGACAATGAGTGTCAGAACAGGGGATGGGTCATATTAGGCAGGGCCATGGAACTAAGCAGCACACAACAGAACCAGGTCTGGGGGTAGATTCTGTGGGGGAAAATGTGGATCCAACCTTGTAGAAATGCAAGTCCCATTGATTAGTTTGAGAGTTGGGATGGTGAAGGAATGAGCTAGGTGTGACCATTGTGCCCACCAACACTCACGGGTTCTTGCGCAGAGAACTTGCTGAGCTGGTCCAGGCCTCAGCACTTACATGTGCATCCTAAAACAGGGTGTTAGTGGGGGCTGGGCCACAAAACCCACCAGCTCATACAAAGTTCAAGATGGAGAAGCAGGATATATCAGATAGGGACCTAACACCCACTGGTACATGTGAGATCTGGCTCAGGGAATAGGTTGAGTGAGGGAACTTAGGAAACTCCCCTAGTAGGTCATATCTCCTGCTGGTGAGCCCATGGTCCAGGCCTGGATTTGGGGCAGGACGGGCAAGGTAGCTCTATCCATTGGCAAGTGTGTGGGTTGATTTTGGAAGGGGGTGGAATGGAAAGGGACTAGCAAGCCTTTGCTCGCTGGCAAGAGCAGCAACCTGGTTGGAGCATAGGTCATGCTGGGCTAGATTATCACACCTACCGGTTTGCATGAGCCTGGAATGGAAGCAGACTGAGCAAGGCCAGATTGCAGTTCTCGGTAGCAAGAGTTGAGACTGTGGGCAGGCTAGGGCAGGCCAGGCTGCAGCATCCAAAGACAAAGGCCAAGGCAAGGTGAGTGGCTATGTCAAACTGGGTCAGAGCAACCACTGGTACAAGCAAGATTTGTGGCTGGGAGCAGGCCTGGTGGGGAGCTAAGGGGACACCCTGGCTGGGTTCTGGTTCCCACTGGTGAGTGCAAAGGCCAGAGTGGGGGCTGCTATCTGGCCTAGACATGTCTGCAGTGATGTAAGCACAGGTGTGATCTGGGCCTGGGTTGCATGAGATTGGGGTAGACTCCAACACCCACTGGTACACGTGAGGACCAGGGTGGGAGTAAGATGGGCTGGGCTAGGTCTCTACCCCTGCTGAGCAATGTGTGAGCTGTGTCTGGGTGTGGGTCAGGCTAGATTTGGCTGTAACACCCAACAGTAAGAACTGGACTGGGTGAGGGCTGGTCAGGAAAGGGCTTTGTTCCTGCTAGGACAGGATGCAGATTAAGTAGTGCTGGCTGATGGACCTACCAATGTGCGCGAGTTCTTGCACTTGAGAGATTTTGATGGGGGAGCTTGGGAAACTCCTCTGTTGAGACACAATCCCAACAGGTGAGCTCAAGAACCAACACAGGAAGCAGCCCAAATCAGGCGAGGTAATGGTACCCACCAGCATGCATTTGGCTCAGCTCAGGGGCAAAACAAGCTGGGCCAGTTCACATCACCTGCTGGAGAATCTGAGAACCAGAATGGAAGGTGTGTCATGCTGGTTTGGGCTGCGATACAAGCAAGTTCACCTTAGTGCCAGGACTGGGGGATAGGTGGACTCGGCAGGGCTAGGCTGTACCCCACCCCCCCATCATGAGCTAGAATCGGGGTGGGGGTGCCAGGCCTGGCCAAACTCCAGCACATACTGGCAAATCTGGCCATGCCAGATTGTGCCACAGTGCCCAACCAGCACACATGAGACCGGGGGGGAGTGGTGAACCCAGAGGGGGCTGCATGGGGCTCCCCTGCTGGGCCACCACTCCTGTTGGTGCGTGTGAGTGCTAGAATGTGAGCAGACCAGGCCAAGCAGGGCTGTGACACCTGTTGACCATAAATGACCTGGATCAAGTAAAAGCCAGGCTCGGTTGACTATTCCTACTGGTGCATACACAAGTCAGAGTGGGTGTGGGTTGATTGGGCTTTGCAACAATATCAACTGGCAGATGCTGGCAAAGGGGCAGGGAGGGCAAATTTTGTCATGTTAAACTGTAGAATACAAGACCCAAGAGTGGGAGTGGGCCCAGTAGGGAAACAGTGGGCACCTCCCTCTTGGGTTGCCACTCCCACTGGTGATCATGAGAACCAGGAATATGGGCGGGCAGGTATGACTAGACAGAGTGGCACCTGCCAACAGCAGTGTGGACTGGATATTGGGGCTGGTTGGGATGAACTAGGCTTCAATGTCCATTGACTTGTACGAGAGCTGAATGGGATGTAGGACAGACTGGACAAGTCTGTGGTACATACTGACAAGCACCTAAACCAGGGCTGGGGGTGGGACTGGTTGGGGCTATTGTGCGTCACTCTGACTAGGTTGCAGCTCCCTCTGGTCTACAGGAAGGCCGAGTATGTGGTGGCCAGGATCAGGCTGGGCTCCAACAATCGTTGGGTTGTGTAAAACACGGGGCTGGAGACAGAACTGATCCAGCGATTGCAATCACCAGCATGTGCATAAGCTGATCAGGGAGACAGACTGTGCTGGACCCAGTATTGGCAGGTGCACAGAAGAATCAGATCTGGGATCACCTTAGATGAAATTTCTTTGGGGATCCTTCCAAATGAACTGCTGATCTCAGAACCTCAACCATGAAGAGAAGTGCAGGCTCTATGGTCTGAACATGAAGTGCATGTGTCAGAGCTGGGTCTCCTCAGAGGCTCAGATGGAGCAGTGGACAGCATATCCAGATGCACATGGAGGATATGGCAGTACACTGGAACTTGCTTAGGACACCTGGTACCATAACAGAGAACAGAGGACAGAACAGATTTATCAACTACTCCAACCAAGTGTTGGCCGTCAAAATCTGGGCGAACGGAGACTCAAAAGTGGAATATGTCAGCCTGTACATTTTGGAGAGATTAAATCGTCCTGGGAGTGATGAAATGGACAATAATTTAGAACTGTTGAACTTTCAAAATTTCGTAAATAGGTCTTTGAAGGATGCCCCACACTGGGGACCCTGGGTTGGTACTGAATGGCTGTCCTACATCCCAGGGTATGGAGGCAGTTAGGAGGCTGGCGTAGCTTCTCTCCTTTTCTTCCCACTTCCCCCAGATCCATGAAGGACAAAAAGTGAACGTCGAAATAATGGTTTCACCCACATTAAACTAGCTTTTTACCATTTGCATGCTGATGGCAGAATAGAGTCAGGACACGTTTAACTGAACAGAGAAACATTTAATCAGGATGAAGCAGAGAGATCATATTCCAAGAAAGTGGACAGGACAGAAAAATAGCAGAGGGTACCTGGAGACTGAAAGACACAGGAAAGTAGCAGACACAATGATGTGATGTTGCAGTGACTGATGCTCCAACAGCATTTAGCTAAAGGTGATCTGAACTCCACCAGCAGCCAAAACTCCACCAGCAACCAGGTGGCAAGGGACTTCCACTGGGAGCTTGGGAGGTAAACCCAAACAATGAACTGTCCATCCTGCTGGTCTGTTTTATTTAATAAGGAGCAAAAACAGAACAGCAGATAACAGACAAGAAGTATGAGAACAGGATGAATTTCATAGCCCAATCAGCATCCTAGAGCAGAATTTGGCGCCATTTTGCGTAAGGAGGCAAAGGCAAGGGAAATGACTGAGCATTAACTGAGCTTGGAGTGAACTTGTTTTTGACTCAGTTAACACCAGCAAAGCAGCATTCTACAGGTTCCACCCAAGACAGGTCTGGATAGCCCTCAGACCTGACGGCCAGCAGATCAAGAACTCTAGTAGGGACATGCCAGGTGCCATTTTGCACACTGTGGCAAAAGCTTTAGGACTGCAGGAGACAACAGTGAACTGCACCTGTTCTGAGATCATTAGAACTCACTGAGTTCCATGGATTGTACTGTTCCCTCAGAAAAATAATATCAACTGTCGCATCATATGGGTCAAAATACGTCTGTGTGTCACCGAGATTTAACATCCAACAACTTCCGGCAAGATCAGCACCATCAACAACCTAGTAATATAGGATACCTGGTGTCTCTCTAATCCTGGGACCTGCTCAAACCAAAAGGCGGAGAAAGGTTGCAGAGGCAACAATAAAAGCTCAGCATGTTATTACAGGAGGTGGAGAGTGGTGAGCCAGGAGCTGGAGCTATGGAGACTACAGTGGAAATCTAATATAAGAACCCAGGCCTGGAACTCACTGGACGTTGTGACACAATTGGCTGCAAGTAAAGAGCTGTGTATAAACTGTAATAAGTAAAATTGAACAGTACACCAGTGGGTGACAGAGTTTAGAAACCTGCCTAAAGGAGAAGAATCTAAAAGCCAGAAGTACAATGACCAAGAGCAAAAAAAGAGACAAAGGCACAATGAATATTAGTAAGACTCCCCTGCAAAGGAGCAAAACCCTTTGGCAAGCTCAGAATTAACTGAGGAAGACATTGAGAAAATGGGGGACACAGAATCCATAAGACTCATTTTAAAGCTTCTTATGAACAATGAGAAGCACATACAAGAGTTCAAAGAATTTAAGGAATATTTTACACAAGCAATAGCAGCAATAAAGCATTCAAGGCTGATACATCAGAAATTAAGGACACAGTAGAGCAAATTGAAAGTTTAGTGGAGAGTTTCCAAAATAGAATGAAGCCAGCAGAAGAAAGAATCTCAGAATTGGAAGATATCTCCTGTCACCAGGGGGAAACAAACAAACAAAAAGCTGGAAGCAGAGCTGGATCAGGCCAAAAACAGTATTCAAGAATTGAAAGACACTATCAAGACGCCTAATATAAAAGTTATGGGAGTGCCAGAAGGTGCAGAAAGAGAAACTGGTTTTATAAGTATATTTAATGAAATTATAAGGGAAATTTTCTCATATCTAGAGAAAGAATTGGGAAACAAGATCCAGGAGAGGCATAGAACTCCCAAGAGGCTTGATTAAAAGCAATCTTCACCAAGACACATGATCATCAAGCTCTCTGCCATTGAACAAAATGAAAAGATCCTTAAATGTGCACGTGAAAAAATCAATTGACATGTAAAGGAATGCCAATTAAGCTCACAGGAGATCTCTCACAGGAAACTCTACAGGCAAGAAGAGAATGGAGTGACATATTCCAGATTCTAAAAGAAAAAAAAAAAATTGTTGGCCTAGTGTCGGGGTCTCCCATCCCAAGCTAGAAATTACCCGACTCTGGAGAGTGTCTCAGAGGCGCTTTATTCAGACCTTCCATTAAACCTGTCATGTCTGTTAATTCCATTACCCAGAAGCCCTTCCCCCGCCAAGCCCCTGGCTTATATGTCAATCCTGTCCAATCAGCTTAAAGATCACCAAGGCACACCAATCAGGGCAAAGGGCCAATCACAGGGCAGGAAATTGTCAGTGCCCCCAACAGCCTAGGATAACATACCCTGCAAAGCTTTCTTTTGTCTTTGAAAAGGAAATAAAATTCTTCCACAGTAAGTAAAAGTTTAAAAAATATGCCTCTTCCAAACCTACAAATGATACTTCAAGATGTTGTCTTGACAGAGAAGAGGAATAGCACCCAACAAAACCAGGGCAAATGGGAAGAACATCCCAGTAAAAAGACAACTGAAGACTAAACCAATGAACAACCTATTGCTAAAATGACAGGGCCAAATTGCCACTAATTTTTATTAACCCTGAATGTAAATGGCTTAAACTCAATCAGACGTCATATATTATTAGACTATTAAGAAACAAAGCCCATCTATTTGTTGCCTAGAAGAGACGCATTTCACTAAGAAAAATCAGTGGAAACTATATCTCATGGATTTTGATGTTTTTGTTTTTGTTAGTTTCATTTCTTCAAAACAGTTTCTTCTAATCAAATTCTTCAGTGACTCATAGATCATGCAATAGCATCATTTTCTTTTTTTTTAGTTGTTAGTAACATTGTATTATATGATACAGTTTTATGGGTACTGGGATTCCCCCCAACCCCTCCCACAACCCTCCCTCCATGGTGGATTCCTCCACGTTGTTGCATAACCACAGTTCGAGTTCAGTTGAGATTCCTTCATTGCAAGCATATACCTAGCATAGAGTCCAGCATCTTAGTGTCCAGATAAATTCAGTGGCTTCTTGGGACCCCAGCAAGTTTCATCTCTTTAAAACAGTTTCTTGTGATTAAATTATTAAATGATTCATAGATCATACAGAAGCATCATTTTCTTTAAGAAGGTTCTTGATTTTCTTTTTCATTTTTCAGCAACACATTAATTATTCAGTAGCATCTTATTTAACTACATGATTTTGTTAATTTCTCTTTTCTTCCTGTTGTTGATTTTGTTTTGTAGCTTTTCATTCAAGGGAATGTATAGTAGCTGTGTAATGGAGACTGTCATATCTTGTAGCATTTTATTTAACTTCGTGACATTGTAAATTTCTGCTTTTCTTCCTATTGTTAATTTTGTATTTTGACTTTTCATTTAAGGGGATGAACAGTAACTGAAATGGAGACTAACATAACCAGAAAAAGATGGACTTACAATGAAATTGTTTCCTATATCTTGACAATAGGATACTGGACTCTCTCCCATTGTCCATGCCCAAATGATGGACATATGACTGTTTATGAAGAACTAAACTTTAGTAATGATATAGAGAAACTTGGTGGGGGGAGGCAAAATTGAGGTGGGGATAAGTGAAATCTCAGGAGACTATGGAACTATCATAATATGATAATAATAAATAAAGATTAGAAAAAAATTCTATACTAAAATTAAGCTTTGGGCCTGGGTCATGGCTCAGTAGTTAAATTCTATATTGCAAGGGAAAAGATTCCATGTGTATGCCAATTCATGGCCAGCTACTCCACTTTTCATCCAGCTCCATGACTGCGGCCTGAGAAAGCAGTCAAAGATGCCCAAAGCCTTGGGTCTCTGAGCCCATGTGCAAGACTGAGAGATATTTCTGGCTCTGGGCTTCGAATTAGCTAAACTTGGGGGCCATTATGGGGAGTAAACCAGTGAATGGAAGATCCTTCTCTCTGTCTCCTTCTTTCCATAAATCTGACCTACCATTCCAATAAAATTAAACAAATCCTTTTAAAAACTCAATCTTTTCCAGAAACCACAAATAACCAATTGAGCAATGTAATGGTAGTTATAAAATTTATTATGTATCTATTTTTACAGACTTACAATTTTGAAAAAATTAAAATGGAGGCATTGGGAAAAAGAGAGAGTCTTCCATTCATTGGTTCACTCTAAGATGGTACAATGGCCAGAGCTAGGCTAGTCCAAAGCCAGGAATGAAGGGCTTCTTCCATGTTCCCCATATGAGTTCAGAGGCCCAAGCTAGGTCATCTTCCACTGCTTTCCCAGGTGCATTAGTAGGGAGCTGGGTGGAAAGTGGAGCAGCTGGGACTCAAGTCAATACCCATATGGAATGAGGGTGCTGAAGTAGGTGGCTTTACCCATGACACCACAGAGCTTACCTTTTAATTTATTATTTATTATTTATTATTTATGTGTGAAAAAGAGATACATAGACACATGAAACCACTTAAATATATTTTCCAAAGGACAGGGAAAAGAAATATAGGGAAAAAACTTTTTTTAAAATCAGTTGAAAGGCAGAGCAATGGTAAGGGGTGCAATGGTCAAGTGGAATGTTTTCCAACAACTGAGCACTCCTCCAATGTCTGTGACAGTGAGGGCCAGGGCAAGGTTAAAGGCAGGAGCCAAGTATTCTAAATAGGTCTTCCATTTGGAGGGTAGGGGCTTAAACTTTTTCCACTGCCTTCACACTTGCATTAGCAAGAAGCTGGGTTAGAAGTAAAGCAAGCAGGACTCAAACTGACACTGCAAAATGGATGCTGATGTTGCCATCAGTGGCCTAATCTACTATGCCACAGCATCAGCCCCAACCAGCCCCTAAATTTAAAGTCATGTTATGGAACATAAAAATTTAATGTAATAGCAATGATTCATCATTCATGTATGAATTCCATGTAATATCAGTGATAATTCATTGACAATAATTTTTGTACATATATAAACTATGACAAATTCTAAAATGCATATGAAAAGGCTAATCATCTGACCCATCTTCTTCCAACCAAGCCTATGCAAAAGTCAAGGACATTGTGTTAAAAAAGTAGGAAGAATTGTCAATGTGCTAGCATGGTTTATTCTAAGCTAAAGTAAGGAAGTTAGTGTAGTCTTGTTACAAAAAGTATACAAATATCAATGGAATTGAATATAGAACTTGGAAGTAATGCATTCTACTATAATTGAACTGATTAGAGACAAAAGCAAAAATGAAAGTTCTGTATTTATAGATAGTAAATATCATCAAGATACACCATTAGATGGGAGAAAAAAGGCAATGATTCAGAGTAGTGCAACCACTGTGCTGCTATTTTAATAATAATAATAATAATAATAAATCTTTTTTGGGCATGTGTATGAACTTTTTTGTCTGGAAGGATAAAAATCTAACAGTATTGGCTGCCTCTAGAGAGACAGATTAACTAGTCAGGGAATAAGAAGTCAAGCTTCTGATAGTTTGTGTACTTTTAGATTTTTTAAAAATATTTTTTGCTTATTCATTGAAAGTCGAAGTTACAAAGAGAGAGTGCGGAAAAGGTTTTCTATCTGCTGTTTCACTCCCAAGTGGCTGCCAAAGACATGGCTTGGGCCAGGCCAAGGTTAGGAGCCCAGAGCTTCCTCTAGGTATCCTATGTAGGTGACAGGGCCCCAAACACATGCACTATCTTCTACTGCTTTTCCCAGGCACGTTATAAAGGAGCCAGATAGGAGCTGGACCAGCAGGAACTTGAACCAGTGCTGTTACACCTTATAGCAATGCAGCAGGCAGCACCCCATTAAATATGAATCTCAAATAAATAATGAATAATGCAAGAATTTTGAGTCATATTTGCAAATTCCTTATCTGAAACTCAAGTCTAACTGAGCATTCTGTATTTTAGCTGGCAACACTGCAAGTATGTTTCTCTCTCAACTGCTACAAGAGTCTCCAGAATTCTCACACCTTCCCAGTAAACTGGAAGGAGTTAAGGGCGAAGAAGGCTGGAGTGGGATTTGGAATGATACAAGGCTGCCCACCAGATAGCTCTACGTAAGTAGAATATTCAGGAGCTGCAGAGGGTGGGGCACAGTCTAAAGAATGATTTTTTAAATGTTTATTTATTTTTATTGGAAAGACAGATATACAGAGAGGAGGAGAGACAGAGATGAAGATCTTCAGTCTGATGATTCACTTCCCAAGTGACTGCAATGGCTGGTGAAGTGCCAATCTGGAGCCAGGAGCCAGGAACTTCTTCCGGGTGTCCCACATGGGAGCAGAGTCTCAAGGCTTTGAGCTGTCATCGACTGCTTTCCCAGGCCACAAGCAGGGAGCTGGATGGGAAGTGGAATTACCAGGATCAGAACCAGCACCTATATGGGATCTCTGTGCATTCAAGGTGAGGACTCTAGCTGCTAGGCCACCACACTGGGCCCTAAACGATGATTCTTGACACTGGCCTGTATTTTCCTGTTATGATCACAGTTTTGCTTAGAGGATCCTGATGGGAAGTCAAAGAGCTTCAGTGTGAACTTTGGCTCTGCCAGAATAGAAACTATTTTCATTTAACAGGACAGGTCTTTTAATCCAAGTCATGTGTCCTTATTAAATGCTTTTGAGGCACAATGGTTTCAAAATTGTTTTGATTTGAGTAGTCAAAGGGGACTTTCTTCTTTTTTTTTATGGTTGCAATATGAAATATATTTCATTATAATTGTTTTAACATCATACAGTCATCTAGAGATACAACTATAATTCTCATTCTCACTACCATAGCAATTTGTTGGCTAGTATCTAATGTTCTATGACGAATAGCAGGGTGCTCCAGCCGTTTAGAGATGGCAAGAAAACCAGAGAATCACTTTAAAACAATTCCAGAATGAGCTAGAGCAAGGGGAAGAAGGAGAGAGGAGTGCACCCAAACAGAGTACTATATTCCCTGAACACTCAAAACATCTCCTTGCACCATTAAAATTTCACACAATTGAATTTTAACTTACCATCCCTGATGGTCTCCTTTTTTTTTTACGATGATGGTTTTGCCTTCTTGCAATTCAGATAGTATAAGCAGGTCTCTGTGGTTGATGTTTATCTTAATGGAAACAGATTCTCTTTATCCTTTTTTCCTGGGGCTCCTACTTTGAGGCTGAAAGGTCATTTTCATTGTGGACAGCGTTTGGGAAACCACATAATGAATTCAAATACATTCATGCCTGCTAAAAGGAAGCTTCTATTTCCCAAGTTCCAGAGCTTACAGGCATAAACCATTGGGTTTTGTTGAATTCTTTTCTTTTCCTTTTGTGTGTATGTGTGTGTGTTGTGTGTGTGTGTTGACTGGCAATGTCTTTTTTTGTTGTTGTTGTTTTTATTGTTAATAACATTGTATTATGTGATACAGTTTTATAGGCACTGGGATTTCCCCCACTCCTCCCACAATCCTCCCACCATGGTGGATTCCTCCACCTTGCTGCATAACCACAGTTCAGTTGAGATTCCTTCATTGCAAGCACATACCCAGCATAGAATCCAGCATCTTATTGTCCAGATAACTTTAACGACTTCTTGGGGAGACCTTCTCTGGTATGAAGGCAGAGCTAACAGAGTAAAATCCCGGTCAGTTAAAAGCCCCAACAAAACATCAGCAACAATATATAGTGTTATGGAATTGATTGACATAGTATTGAGTAAACAATATGTTAAAAATAATGCAAGTTCAATTTTTCAAAACACATGTGTTGAGACAGTATCAATGACAGGTTCAAAAAGAAAAAAAAATACAGGTTAAATTAAGGCAAACATGTGGTATCTAACCTTTTGGGATTCGCTCATTTCCCTTAGCATTATAGTTTCCAGTTGTGCCCATTTAGCCACAAAGAACTGCATTTTGGTTTTTTTTAATAGCTGAGTAGTATTCCATGGAGTAGATGAACCAAAGCTTTCTTATCCAATCTTCTGCTGATGGACATTTTGGTTGCTTCCAAGTTTTTGCAATTACTGATTGTGCTGCTATGAACATTGGGATGCATGTTGGTTTGTCGTGAAACAGGTGCTTTGGATATATTCCTAGGAGTGCTATTGCTGGATCATAGGGTATGCAGATTTTCAGCTGTTTGAGTGTTCTCCATACTGATTTCCATAGAGGCTGTACCAGCTTGCAGCCACCACCTCTGAGGTCCCGTGGATTCAAGGCACACTCAGCGCCTCCTCTACAGGTACGGCGCCCCCGGGCGGAGGGATGAAAGCACTCTCTGGGTGCGTCCCCTGCACGGGGATCCACAGGACGTGGAAGATTTTAGGTGCTTTCTCTGTGCGTCCTCAGTGTCAGGGACTGCAGGGCCCGGAGGGTTCTTGCTCTTTGTTAGCTTCTCCTGCGTGGTCCGCACAGCATGGTGTGGCAAGGGATTTTTCAGAGCCCACCTGGTGTGTCGCCCACGCACGGGACTGTGGGCGAGGGATGATCCAGGCACTTTCTGGGCATGGCTCCTACGCAGTGGGTCAGCGCAGCGCGGTGTGGGGATGTTCAGAGCCCTCCTGGTGTGACCCCCTCGCAAGGGATTGCAGGGAAGGAGTGAACCAGGCACACTGTGAAAGTGACTCCTACGCGGCGGCGGTCCGCACAGTGCAGCGCGGGAGTTTTCAGAGCTCTCCTGGTGTGTTGCCCACGCACAGAACTGTATCGTGGGGGGGCGAGGAGTGGGCCAGACGCCCTGTGGAAGCGGCTCTTGCGCAGCGGGTCCACACAGCCTGGCGCGTAGGTGTTCAGAGCCCTCCTGCTGTGTCACCCACCCACAGGATAGCAGGGTGTGGGGGGTTCCAGACACTCTCTGGTAGCTTCTGCACACTGAGATGCACGGTCCGCACAGCACAGGAGTATCTGAGCACTTTCTTTGTGCCTCCTCAGTACACAGGACCACTGTGCGCCACCTCCAAAACAGTTTCGGCAGTTTCAAGGCACTTGCCCTGTGGCCTCAGAAGCTGGAACCTCTGCTGGAAGGGGTGGGGAGAGGAGCACCCAAGAGGCTCGGGCTTTGTGCTTACCCCGGGAGCACGGGCTCCAGGAGCTGCTAACCCACTGCTGTCACTCCCCGGCTCACCCAAGCCTCAGGCTCTTGCAGTCTGTCTCTGCTGCTGTTGAAGACCTTTGCCAGTGACGATCCCTCCAGGCTTTCTTGTCTCTGGGTCGGCTGTGTCTCCTGTCGGCTGCCCTTAAAGTGACTCAGCAGGTCTGGAGCAGGACGCCATCTTCCCTGCCTTTTGTTTTGTTTTGTTTTGTTCTCGTTGTTCTTCCAAGTTGTGTGGATCTTTTTGGTTCCACACTGTCCAGGGAACTTCACGTTCCTCTCCCTGCAGCTCTTTGTTGTTCCTCTTTGCTGCTTCTGTAGCGATCTATCCCTCTCTCACTGTGCTCTCCCTCACAGCCTTCCTCCTATGTCGGCCATCTTGGCACCTCCCTCTCTCCCATTTTCTTACCTGGCCTTTGCTCTCCACAGCTCCTGCCCCACATGCTTGCTCCTCAAAGCTGATCTCTGCCTCAGAGACATGGCTCTGTCCTGTCTCAAGATCAATTTGAGTTTGAAGCTAAGCTTGTGTTGCTTGCTGGGTGGAAGGTAGGTGCTCCTCTCCCCTTCCAAAACAGTAGCCCAGATCCAAAGCCAGCACAGGCAAGCAAGTGTGATGCGGCTGCCAGCAACTCTCAGGTTGACATTTAGCAACTTCAGGGCACAAAGGCTTTGTACCATCAGTCAACAGATCCCATAGACCCACGTCACAGATGGCCTATGTGAACCTTCCCAGATTACAGGCAGTTCTTCCACTTCAGAATGTGAAAGCCAACATCCTTATCCATGACTCTACATTTCCATCCTGATGCCCATCTTCTGCCCTTCCTGCAGTAATTAGCACAAAACAACTCACTTTTCACTTAGCCATTCTCAATTAAGTGATTTCCTACAAGTTCTGTCTGTGCAGATTTGACAAAAATCTTATGGCTGTTTTGTTTAGTGAAATGTGGAAGGGTTTTGCCTGCAAAATTTTGCTTAATATGTACACACACATACTTATTTATTTTAAAATAATTATTTTTATTAAAGATTTATTTTAATTTTTTTAAAGATTTATTTTTATTATTTTTTTATTGGAAAGGCGGATATACAGAGAGGAGAGACAGAGAGGAAGATCTTCCGTCCGATGATTCACTCCCCAAGTGAGCCGCGACGGCTGATGCTATGCCGATCTGAAGCCAGGAGCCTCTTCCGGGTCTCCCACGCGGGTGCAGGGTCCCAAAGCTTTGGGCCGTCCTCGACTGCTTTCCCGGGCCACAGGCAGGGAGCTGGAAGAGAAGCGGGGCTGCCGGGATTAGAACCGGCGCCCATATGGGATCCCGGGCGTGCAAGGCGAGGACCTTTAACCACTTGCGCCACCACGCCGGGCCCAAAGATTTATTTTAATTTTATTGGAAAGATTACAGAAAGGAGGAGAGACAGAGCGAAAGATATTCTATCTGTTGATTCACACCCCAAGTGGCGTCATCGGCTGGAGCTGCACTAATCCAAACCCAGGAGCTCAAAGGCTCTTCTGGGTCTCCCAGGCAGGTGCAGTGTCCCACGGCTTTGAGCCATGCTTGACTGCTTTCCCAGGCCACAGAGAGCTGAATGGGAAGCAGGGCCTCTGGAATTAGAACCAGCCACCATATGGGATCCAGGCACATACAGAGAACTCTAGCCACTATGGAACCATCCTGGACCCTCTTTATCTTTATTTGAAAGATTTACAGAAAGAATGATAAGAAGAAAGAGATCCTATCTGCTGCTCAATCCACAAATTATAGTATCATGTCACAGGCAGTGAGCTGGATGGGAATTAAATCAGTTCACAAAATATCACCCATATGACATACTTGCACTAGCAGGTACAGAATTAACCATTGAATCATCAAAATTTCAATGGTTCCAAATTTTTATTTATTTTTATTTATTTTTATTTTTAAAATTATTTACTTTTGGGCCTGGCGCGGTGGCGCAAGTGGTTAAGGTCCTCGCTTTGCACGCCCGGGATCCCATATGGGCGCCGGTTCTAATCCAGGCAGCCCCGCTTCCCATCCAGCTCCCTGCCTGTGGCCCGGGAAAGCAGTCGAGGACGGCCCAAAGCTTTGGGACCCTGCACCAGCGTGGGAGACCCGGAAAAGGCTCCTGGCTTCAGATCAGCATAGCATCAGCCGTCGCGGCTCACTTGGGGAGTGAATCATCGGACAGAAGATCTTCCTCTCTGTCTCTCCTCTCTGTATATTCACCTTTCCAATAAAAATAAAATAAATCTTTAAAAAAATTATTTTACTTTGATAATCTTTACATAGTTGGTTAGGACACAAAGGGTAAAAGGCTACAGGAAAGTGTCAAGTGGCTAAGGTCATTGTTTCCACATTCTTTTTTTTTTCCTGTATCTGCTATAAAGGGGGATATAAAGGGAGAAGCCCCACCCAGCCTCCCACCCATCCCAGGGTCTCTGACGTGGGGCATGCTCCAAGGCACTGCTCAAGAGGTTTTGAGAATTTTCAACAGTTCTGAATCTCTGCCAATCTCACCATTCCCAGGATGATTAAATCTCTCCATAATCCATTGGCTGACATAATCCACCTTAGAGTCTCCATTTGCCCAGATTTTCACTGCCAACACATGGCGGGGATAGATGATTGATTTGTTCTATCCTCCATCCTCTGTTGTGGTACCAGGTGTCCTTTGCAGGTTCGAATAGACTGCCTTATCTTCCATGTGCAACTGGATATGCTATCCACTGTTCCATCTGAGCCTCTGAGGAGGCTCAGCTTTGATATATGCATGTTTCATGTTCAGACCATGGAACCTGCACTTCTCTTCATGGTTGGGGTTCTGAGATTAGCAATTCAATTGGAGGGCTCCCCAAAGAAATTTCTTTTGAGGTGATTCCAGACCTGATTCTTGTGTATGCATGCCAGTACAGGGTCCAGCACAGTCTGTTGCCCCAATCAGTTTACACACACACTGGTAGTTGCAATTGCTGGGTCAATTCTGTCTCTAGCCCTGTCTTCCACACAAACCAATGGGTGTTGCAGTCCAGCCCAATTCTACCCACCACACCTAGCCACATAAACCAGTGGGAGCTGCAGCCTATTTGGGGTGACTCCCAATAACCCTCACCAGGCCTGCCCCCTGCCCTGGTTCCCATGTTTGCCAGTATGTACAGCAGACTGATCAAGTTTGTCCTACATCCCATTCAGCTCTCATACATGTCAATGGGCACTGAAGCCTAGTTCAACCCAACCAGCCCCACTATCCTACCCACACATGCTGGTATGAGCCATTTTGTCTAGCCACACCTGTCCTAGTCCTTGTGTTCATGCTCTCCAGTGGGAGTGGTAAGCCAAAAGGAAGGTACCCATTATTTCTCTACTGGGTCCACTCCCACTCCCAGATCATGCACTCTGCAGGTGGTTCTGCAGTTTAACTGGCAGAACTTGCCCCCAGTGCCAGCTGATGCTGTGATAAAGCCCCACCAACCCTCACCCACTCTGATTTATGCTTGCATTAGCAGGAACAGTCAGCCTAGCCTGGCTTTTCCCTGATCTAGCTCACATGAGGCCCACAGGTGTTGGATCCCTGCTTAGTCTGGTCTGCCCCCATCCCATCTAATGCTCTCCAGTGGGAGTGGTGGTCTAGCAGAGGGACTCTCCGCGTTCCATCTAACACTTTTGCCCTCTCCTCCCCTGCTTCTCACGTGTGGTGATTGGGTTTTGTGGCCCAATCTGGCATGGTCTGCCTCACCTCGACATTTGCCAGTGTGTGCTGTATCCTGACCCTGCCTGGCCCAGCCCACCCACAATTCCAGTTCATGCTGATGGGGTTTACAACCTAGCCCAGGCCAGCCAGCACCCAGTCCCAGCCATAAATTGTACTGGTATGTGTTTTGATGAAGCCTAACCTGATCTACACTCTATTCTGGTGCTTGGATTTACTAGCAAGTGATGTGAACTAGTTCAGCCTGGTCAGCCCCTGACCTGTGCCAAATATATGCTGGTGGGTACTGTTCCCTGGCCCAGTTCGGGCTTCTCCCTATCACGGTTGTTGTGCTCACCTGCAGGGACTGTGTCCTGACAGAGGAGTTTCCCACACTCCTCCATCAGAACTTCTCTCAGTGCCACAACTCACACACACTGGTGGGTCCATGGGCCAGCTCTGCTTAGTCTACCTCCTGTCCTGGTAGGAACAATAGCCTTCACTGACTGGCCTTCAACCCATCCCAGTTCTTGCTGTTGGATGTTTCAGCCCAACCAAGCCTGTTCCACACCCAGACACAGCTTACACATGGCTCAGCAAGGGCAGAGACCCAGCCTAACCCATTTTATACCTACCCTGGTTCTCATAAGCACCAGTGGGTGCTGGATTCTAGCCCGGTCTGGCACATCCCATACCCAGCCCACACACATGCTGAGGGATTTCTGCAGCTATATTCAGACCAAATCACAGTCCCCACTGTGGCCCTTGCACTCTCCAATGGGGATCACAACTTGGTTAGGGCATCCCCTTTGCTCCCCAGCCAGGCCTGCTCCCCTCCACAGATTTCACACATGCCTGTTGTTATTCTGAACCGGCCTGGCATAGCCCCCATCTACCTTAGCAGTTACCTTCTGATGCTGTAGCCTGGCCTGACCTAGCCAGTGGCCAAACCTAACTCTCACTGATGGGTGCTGCAACCTGGCCCTGCTCAGTCTGCTCCCATCCCCAGCTTATGTGAAGCAGTAGGTGTGATACTCTGAACCAGCATGACCTGTACTCCAGCCTGGTTTCTTCACTCACCAGTGGGCTAAGATCTGCTCAACCCTTCCTGGTCTGCCCTCCTTCTAAAACCAACCCACATACTTGCCAATGGGTGGGGCTACCTTGCCCAGTTTGCTTGACCCCTAAGTATGGAATACATGCTCGCCAGTGGGAGCTGTGGCCCAGTAGGGGAGTCTCCCAGGTTCCCCACTTCTTCCACTCCCAGACTCAGATCTCACATGCTCCAACAGGTGCTAGGCCCTTGCCTGGCATAGCCTAAACCTCCAGTCTTGGTCTTAGTATGAGCTAGTGGATGTTGCAAGCTGGCCCGCACTACATCCTGTTTTAGGATGCACATGTAGGTACTGCAGCTTGGACCTGCCCAGCCTATTCTCAGCTCCACTACCCATGAGTGTTGACAGGTTCCATGTTCACTCTTAGTTTAGCCAATCACTACCTCAACTCTTGAACTAACCAGTGGGACTTGTATTTCCATAGGGTTGGGCCCACTTATCCCCCACAGATTCTACCCCTGAGCCTGGTTCTTTCTTGTGCTGGTTAGTGTCATGGCCCTGCCTAATGTGATCTGTCCCCTGTTCCAACACTCAATCGGGTACTTAGATATAGCTCTGCTAGACAGGCACCCAGCCATAGCTTTCATGAGGTATTGCTGGGGTTGTCAGTGATGCTCTGCACTAGCAAACCCATTTGAGGACTTCCATGTGGGCTGATGAATCACTTTGACCCATACAGATTTTTCAATTGCTCCCTTCTGTACCACCAGGTCTCAGTCCCCTCACTTACCAACCAGTACACTAGCCCTGTTGTTAGGTGTCACTTAAGATACATTCCTCACTTATACATATGGTGTCCATATCCATGAATGTTCCTAGGCAATATTTTGTCACCCCCCAGACTCCACAGCTCATTGGCGGGTGGCCAGTTGGCAAAGCCGAGCACCCAATGGGTGCACTGACCACCCGCAGAATAAAGATGGTGCCAGCTGTTTAAAAAAAAAAAAAAAAGGGGTGGACCCCTTCCTCTGCTCATCAGCCAAGATTGTTAATAAACTGGAGTTCTGCTTCACATTGGAAATGGGAATACCTTTAAAGGTAAGTCAGAAAAACCAGCACACATGGGAGACCTGAGCTCTGGTAGTTAGCATCAACCATCATCTAACATCACTCCTTGGCATACACTAAAGCTAAGGCTGGGCCTAACCGATAGGTCAAGATCACATTAACTATCAGTGACAGTCAGATCAGGGAAAGAGTAAAGTTAGGATAGGCCATGTTAATAATCTGATCTTGTGGCAGGATCTATGGGCAAATATGTAAGCTTACCCCTATGGAACTTCAATCTCTGCTGGCACGCCCAAGAACTGTGGCTAAGAACAGGCCTGGCTGGGGAACTATGGAGATGCCCCAGCTGGGTCAGGATTCTCACTGGTGAACAAGAGAGCTGGACTGAGGGCAGCAGGCTGGGCTGGACATGTCTGTGACTTCCCTCAATGCAGGTGTGGCCTGGATCTGGGATATGTCAGATTGTGCTAGACTCCAGCTCCAGGGTGGGTATAGAACAAGGTGGACTAGGTCTCAGCTCCCACTGAACCATGTGAAAGTTGTGTCTCGGAACAGACCAGGTGTGACTGGGCTGCAACATCCAACAGTAAGAAGTAGAATGGGTATAGACTAGTTGAGGAAGGCCACTGTTCCTGCCAGGGCAACAGGTGGACAAAAACAACCTGAGCCATGGACCCACTGGTGTGCGCAAGATTTGCAACTAGGAGGAGATCCAACAGAGGAGCCTGAGATACTCATTTGTAGGAATGCAGTCCCTGAAGGTGAGTACAAAAATCAAGTCAAGGAGCAGCCCTCACCTTGCAAGGTTACAGCATCCACTGGCATACACATGGGTCAGATCTGAGGACAGACTTGGCTTGGCCAGCTCATAACATCCACTGGCATACACATGGGTCAGATCTGAGGACAGACTTGGCTTGGCCAGCTCATAACATCCACTGGCAGATCTGAGAACCAGGACAGGGTACAGAATGAGACAGGCCACAATGCCAGCCAGTTCACACTGGGGATGCTGAAGTGAGGCAAGCCATGCCAGACTGGGGTCAGTGGAAGCTGGGTTCTTGAGCAGCAGGACTAGGAATAGTGTGGGGCTTGGGTAATCTGACCTGGGTCCTGTGGCCCACCTGCAATGTAGGTGCTGGGTTCATGAACCCTGGGTGTCAGGGATCCAGTGAGGATTGGGTCTGCTGGCCCTGATCCTTGCACCTGCCTGTGAACGAAACAGGCAGAGCAGTGGACACAGATCCTGATGCATATGGAGAATATGGCATCCCGTATAGCAGAAGAGGAAGGAGAACAGAGCAATTTGACAACTACCCCAGCAAACAAAAACAGCAAAAAGATCTAGTTAAATAGAGAGCTGAAGTTGACTATGTCAGTCAGTGGACATTGAGAGGGTTGCATCACTCTTGAATCAGCAAAATCAACGGCATTTCAGAACTATCCAAACCTCCTGGTCAGAACCTTCAGAACATGCACTATATTGGAACCCTGGGTTGATACTGGGTGGAGGTTCCCCTTCCCCATTCCTGGGTACAAAAGCATTTGGGAGACTGGATGTGGCTCCTTCCTTTATCCCTCTCCTTCCCCTAGAAACAAGAAGAAATAGAGAATTTGGAAAAAATGATTTCACCCACTTTACCCTAACTCTGAATCCTTCCCTCTCTGGTCCACATGTAATCATCATCAAAAATAAAAAATTTTAAAATAATAGAAAATAGTAATGGTAATAATAATAATAAACAACTATGCTGGTGTACTGGTACAGTTAACACAAGTTTGACATTAACCAAATCCAAAAGATCCACAGCTATTGGATGCTTTTCTCCAAGCTATGTAACACTTGCTTCGGTAAAGGATAACTTGCACACTTGCCTACTGCTATGGATTTTTTTTCTTTAAAGTTTATATTATTTATTTGAAAGGCAGAGTTAGAGAGAGGTAAAAATACAGAGAGATCTTACATCTGCTGGTTCACTTCCCTAAATAGCTAGAACTACCAGAGCTGTGTGTTCTGAAGCCAGGAACCAATAGCGCTGAGAGAGGAGTTAGAGTGGGTAGTAGGCAGTTAGGGTATTCTGGGTCCCTGAGTAAAAGAGAATTTCCCCACCATGTCTTGGATCCACCAGAGCACGTCTCTTCCAAGGGACAGGGATGCTATTAGCATATCAATTCCCCACCTGAAGTATCGGCCATCACCTCCGGCCATTGTGGGAGGGCCTCAGGCCGATCTCTTTATCATTGAAAGGAGAGCAGGAAGAAGTAATACACATCTGCCTAAGGCCTGGAATGTCCTATGTCTGGTATCTCTATGACCTTTTGTCCCAAGGCCAGGTACCTTGGAAATCGGGAATTTTCTTTGTTTATGGAGAAACATCTTTGAGGGAAACCTTTAAAAGGTGCATTCCCCACCATTCATTCGGGTTTTGCTTCTTGTCCTCCTGCCACTATGGCAGAGCACTAGGGTTCTCATTTTCCTCCTGCCACTGTGGCAGGAGGTAAGGGTCTTTTCTATCTCAAAACCCCCTCCTGTCGCTAGGACGGGAGTCTTCTTTTCTCAGCCTTTCTAATAAATCCTGCTTTAAAACTAAACTGTGTCCGCATGAAAATTCTTCTTTCCTGCGAGACAAGAATTTGAGGTTGCTGCCATACTCGGAGTCAAAAATCCTGCAACAGCGCCATCTGGGTCTCCCATGTAGGTGTAGATGCCCAAGCACTTAAGCTCTCCCTGATGCTTTCCCAGGCCATTACACAGAAACAGGATTGCAAGTGGAACAAGCTGGAGTTGAATTGGTGCCTATATGGATGTCAGCACTGTGTGCCTGCACTGCAAGTGACACTTTGCCAGATGGATGACCTTGGCTGCTATCTTTACAGGATTACTTTTGCATGTGTTTTGGATTAAAAGATTTGAATTAGAGCACCCACTTTATACTCAGATGTGGAAACGTAAGGATACCTAATTCAAGAGGTTGTGAGGAGTACACAGAATATCTCTGAAATCATTCAATAAGCTGTCATTTGAAAGGCAGAGTAACAGAAAGGAAGAGGAGAGAGCAAGAGAGAGAATCTTGCACTAACTAGCTCACTCTTCAAATGACTGCAACAGCCTGGATTGGGCCAATAGGAAGCCAGGAGCCTGGAAGTTTTTCTGTTCTCCGATGTGGTTGGCAGAGGTCCAGCTATTTGGAAAATGTTCTGCTGCTTTTCCAGGTGAACTTATAGGTATTAGAAGTGGAGTAGCTGAGATTGCATGCAGTACTCATATTGAATGCTGGTGTTTCCAGCAGATGCTTAACTCAGTGCACCACAATACCATCTGTTGCCAGCTGCATCCGTATGCACTGGCCACATGCCGTACCCAAAATGGCGCCAGCTGGAGAAGCCACACCTTGGTGCCTGGTGGAGAGTCACGTAGCTTTCGTAGTACTGCACAGGTGCCCAGCGCACGCGCAGTGAACTATGGCATGACCGACTCATGGCCGGCACGTGAACACTGGGGACTGGCGAATCCGGTCGCCCAGGACCCTGCGTGATCATGACACTAACCTATCATCGGCAAGGGCGGAGCCGGTCAGCACATAAGAGCAGGCAGCCTGCCGGGGTCGGGCCTTTCCTCTTCCTCATCTTGGTGTGCACAATAAAGACTACCGCAGAAGACTTCACTCGCGTCTGCCTCTTATTGCGGGACGATAGGAGTCGTGGGCGTGACAACCATCACCTCTGATAAACTCTTACACAGCTTGGTTTTAGTATTGCTAGACTGTGAGCAGAAGAGAAAATATTTTGGAATAGGAAATGGAGATCTAAGTCTTGTAAGGATTCAGTACCACCTCAGTTTCCCAGCTGCATCATTGAATGAACGGTCGAGACATGCCTTGTAGGAGGACATTGTGACCCTGGAAGGTCAGCAAGCACAGGATTGCAGTTCATTGGACAATATTCGCATGAGAACAACCAAATGTCTACCTTTTGTATACCTGATGGGAGATAATTTGTATAAGTTGAGTAAACAGCATGTAAATGAGAACACCTGGTGGAATATACAAAACAATAGGAATTCCAATCAAGAGTATGGAAACAGTTGATGGGTTTTGTTGATGAGCTCAATACTTCCTCCCTTATCCCATATGGACTCTCAGTGTATAAAATCTGATGCCCCTAACAAACTTCAGGTTTGACCATCAGTCAGGGTCCACGTGCATTGTTATCGGCTCTGTGCACCAAGTCCATTGCTATGGGACAGTTACAAGTGGCGCCCAAACAGTGAAAGAAGAAGAAGAGAAAGTGCAGTGGAGACCCCCACAGGAAGTGGTGAGTGAGACAATGGGCCAGAACCAGTGTAGGGCACAGTCTTTTATCTCTTTTATGTAGAATTTTTTAGTGAAAAGTGGAACAAAGTTAACTAGGCAGCAATTGCGTTCTTATTTAGAGCTTATTAATGAATATAATCGTTGGTCTCCAGATGAATGGACACTAGAAACTGGATTTAAGAATTTTACTCAGAAAAATGGTGAAAAGGGCAGTAGGATAGAAAATATTCAAGTTAGTTTTTGGATTATATCAGCTTTAATTAGAGCTGTTATTATAATTTCAGAAGGGGAATCTGCAAGAAACTCCTCTAAGAGGAGACACTCTCAAAATGTAGCTTTTAAAAAAGAAGTGTTTCATAACACTGACAAGGAAGAGAAAGGAAACTCTTAAGAGGTCCGCCTAACAGGAAAGGCCACTGTAATATGGCTAAAAAAGAAATGCCTCATAGTGTAGATGAGGAGGATGGCAAAGAGCAGCCTGTGAGAGATTTCCCTAATGGGAGACGCCACCGTAATATGGTTGGGAAAGAAATGGCTTATACTACAGATGAAGAAGATGAAAAAGAATGTGTTAGAGACCCTCCTGTGAGGATATGCCACTGTAATGCAGCTAAAAGAGAAAGGCCTTATGCTGCAGATGTGGAAATTAGGAAAAGAAAACTCAAGAGAGATTATCCTAATGGAAGATGTTACCATAATGTGACTGAAAATGAAATGAGAACTAAGAAAAAGAAGAAAATTTTTTGTGTTAAACCACAGGATTTCTCTAGTGAGGTAAATGAGGATGGGATAAAGCAACAGTTAAATATCAGCCCATGCCGTCTCACTCTTAAATCTGATTAAAGATGTTTCCAAATGTCTGATGTTCCCTGGAGACCTCATGAATTCCGATTGCTTTTTCTAATCATACTTAGTCAAGAAAACCATCAACCTACCAATGAAAGCCTAGATGAAAGCTTTTAAAAAGGCTTGCGTGTCCTACAGACCTACTTCTTCATATGTGTGGGAATATTTAAATGGCTGGAGCCAAGGAGCAAACTGGATTCCTTATGATTTTGAAGTAATAGCAAAAATAGGGCTTTCTCCTTCTCAATATTTACAATGGAAAATGTGGAGAAGTGATATGGCTAAGGAAAAATTGCGATCGTTAGGAGCATCAGGTCACCAACTCCCTGGAGGGGGGCAATTGACTTATGATATGTTAGTCGGAGATGGACGGTGGGTTACTACAGAGCAGCAGATACTGCTACCTCAAGCTGTGCTCATTCATATATGAGAAGTAGCATTGTGGGCATGGCAGAAAATTGAAGCTGGGTGTGAATTTGCAGGCAGTTATACAAAAGTCATTCAAGGAGCCAGAGAATCTTATGCTGATTTTGTAAGGCCTTTGACAGACTCCATAGAAAAACAAGTTAGAGGAGAAGGCACTAGGATATTGTTATTAAAGCAACTGGCCTTTGATAATGCAAATGAGGACTGCCAGGCTGTTATTCCTTCCTATAAAAGAAAGATAGGATCTTCTGGGTTACCTGAAAGCCTGTCCCAACATAGGGACATTTAAACACCATGCCCGCCTAGCAGCACTCAAAACTTTTGCCATTCAAAAGCAAATGAATGCTAAATGTTTTAACTGTGGCAAGCCAGGACACCTTAGAAAAAATTGCTGGATGTTTCCTAGAACTCAAAGATACCACGCTGATACTTCTAACAGTCACTCCCTGGGAATATGTCCTAAGTGCCATAGAGGCCGGCACTGGAAAAAAGAATGTAAATCTAAATTTGATCCTGACGGCACATGCCTGTGGCCAGAAGACTCCTGGAGAGGCCAGCCTCAGGTCCAAACGTTTAGAGGTTTACAAAACAGGAACATTTTGAGGAGAAGCTTCAAACTTAAAACAGCCACTATCTCAATGCCCCACCTGTGCTCTTCACCCTGCAAGTAAATCCTGGAGGCAAAAATTCCAATCAATTGTGGTGAATGCATGTTATTCAGATAGCACTTTTTCTATACAGCATTGCTTAATCACGTATGCTATTTTTTTAAGTACAAGTCTTTATATTAAGTTAATTTTATGTTCTCTGTCTCATTAAGTTCTTATTGTTTAAAATTAACAAAGTGATGTTCTTGCTTTAAGGAGTACTTGGGTGATGGCATTATTTCATTATAAGGTGAAAGTTTGCTGTTTTGTATGCTAATGTACAGAGGATGTAACTGCATGTCTTTCGGAATATTTTATAATGCTGAGGAAACTGCAATACAAGAAAGCTGGAATACAGGCCTTCAGTTTAATGACTAGATTTCAAAATAATGACCAATTTCAAGGTCTTTTGTTGTGATAAATGTTTAGCTAACTGATTTCATCTGCACATCCATTGCAACTTTTGGGAACTTGGAATTCAAGGAAGATACTAGGCTTTTGTAAATCCTTAGGGGTTTGGGGGGACTTTAAAAGAAAGTAAAGTTTTATTGTAATTTTGGTATAGAATTGAACTCTAACACATTGTTAGATTATTGCAAGGTATAAGTTAAATTCATGTGATATTCATTGTCTACAAAGTGTTTGCACGTATTAATGTAATTCTTGTGTTTTTGGCTAGTTATCAAATCTTTCACTGCCTTTAATGTGTCAAGGTTTTGTATTTGTTTTAAAGATATTTGAGTGATGATCTTGTTGCAGGAATTTTTGACTCCGAGTATGGCAGCAACCTCAAATTCTTGTCTCGCAGGAAAGAAGAATTTTCATGCGGACACAGTTTAGTTTTAAAGCAGGATTTATTAGAAAGGCTGAGAAAAGAAGACTCCCGTCCTAGCGATGGGAGGGGGTTTTGAGATAGAAAGGACCCTTACCTCCTGCCATAGTGGCAGGAGGAAAAGTAAATGAGAACCCTAGTGCTCTGCCATGTGGCAGGAGGAAAAAGGAGAATCCTAGTCCTCTGCCATAGTGGCAGGAGGCAAAGAAGTAAAACCCTAGTGCTCTGCCATAGTGGCAGGAGGACAAGAAGCAAAACCCTAGTGCTCTGCCATAGTGGCAGGAGGACAAGAAGCAAAACCCGAATGAATGGTGGGGAATGCACCTTTTAAAGGTTTCCCTCAAAGATGTTTCTCCATAAACAAAGAAAATTCCTGATTTCCAAGGTACCTGGCCTTGGGACAAAAGGTCACAGAGATACCAGACATAGGACATTCCAGGCCTTAGGCAGATGTGTATTACTTCTTCCTGCTCTCCTTTCAATGATAAAGAGATCGGCCTGAGGCCCTCCTACAATGGCCGGAGGTGATGGCCGATACTTCAGGTGGGGAATTGATATGCTAATAGCACCACTGTCCCTTGGAAGAGACGTGTCCTGGTGAGTTCAAGACATGGTGGGGAAATTCTCTTTTACTCAGGGACCCAGAATACCCTAACTGCCTACTACCCACTAACTCCTCTCTCATTCCGCCCCCCAGAAGAAGTGACCCTAACTGCTGTTAGGGGACTGGGACGGCGACCACTCTGGCTGCTTCCTGCTGACATGGGACGAAGTTAAAAGGCAGCAGTTGGGTATTCCTCTGGGGGTCGGTCTAAGGGTCCCCAGTGGAACGTAGAAGTCAGAGACGCCTGGCAGAAGTCATCAGAGGTGCCTGGCAGGTTGTTTTGGCTCTGGGTGTTCCTTCTTGTTGAAGTCTAGATGAAAAAACAAAGACAATTATTATATCTCCCAACCTAGTATGTAATGGGATAGGTGGAAACATCAGTTTAAATACTTGAGTTTTAGAACTTAGATATGAGAAACATTTTGTTGAACATTGGACTTGAGCAGTGTTTAAGGCTATGAACTAGATTTATCAGTTTGAAATAATTCTTTTTAAGCTCAAGTTTTGAAACAATTAAACTCAATGAACATTATAGAACACATGAAACTTTCTGAGCTACATGAAATTGCTATCTAGGTCCATTAGAAGGTACAGAACTAATGAAAGTTAACATGTAGCTTTAGGACTTGAACCCATATAAGGCATGTAAACATTAAGTTTCCATGGAGTTACAATTTCGTTTAGCATTGACGATTCTGAATTAAGATTTAAACTTACTTGACTTTTGAAAATACTACAGTTGCTTTGTATACAAATGGTGGATTTTTCAAATAACAATTGTACTTTACCAGTTGCTGGAAACCCTAAGAGTGTCAGAAGACCTTGAGCCTAGAATATAAAGCACAGCGCTGAAAACATTTCATTACAAGACTTATCTGGATCACAGCATGGATGGCAAAAGACTAAACTAGTTGTGAATTACAATAACCCAGCAGCTTATGGCATTCTAGTAAGAATTCACAAAACTCCACACATTAGAGGCAAAGGCAATGAACTAGTCCCGTAGTTGTAACAAGCCATATATTGACAGTTGGAGAACAGAAGAGTCTTAAATATATGAACAGAGAGATCCAATAATTTAGTCAATGAGGAAGACATGAACCCTGCTTCAGAATGGTGAGGGTGTTCTACCTAGTGATATCTAGTACAAACTGAAGAGCGATGGCAAACATGCCCTGTCAGGAGCCTGGTCAGCGATACAGGCTGAGCAGTTACAGGCTAACTAACTTTTCCCTAGAAAAACTTCTTTTCTGAGCTTCTAGATTAATCTGTCTGTCACCTAAGCTAATTTGGGGCTCCTGAGAGACCCTGATGGTCACCCTAAGAGAGGGAAGAAGCCAAAGCTAGCTAGGACAGAGAAGGCAGTGTCCAGATGGAAACTTACAGTTTTCCCTTCCACTATGAGAACCACCCGGGGCTCCTCGATGCTGTTCCGAGGTGCCACTAAAGTCCGTGGATGGCCTTGAGCCTGTGCAGGTTCCAGGGCTGCTTCCGTCCCATGTGGGAGATCCAATGGGAGATGACTGACCTGAAGTACTTGGCCTTCGAGGACAGTCAGATCTCCAATGACCTCCTTGGCAGTTGGGACATGGCCCTGGGCGTCCTTTCTGACGAAGTGTCCATTGCTTCTGCAATGAAGAGCACTTGGGAGGCCTCCGGGTGTCTCACTGGAACCAGGAGCACATACCTCTCTCATCCTGCTTTGCCATGGGATCCCCTCCTGGTCTCTGAGGTAAAAGACCATGGTGACCCCTTTAAGAGGATATCAGGGCACATTCAGGTCCCATTTGTCTAAAGTCCTATCCTAATGTCCAGGGCAGAATCTGTTATCTATATCATCTATTCTCTACATAGAATCTAGTGAAATATATTTAAAGTCATTCCTCAAGCATTTTAAGAAGCTGGGGGTTTTCTCTGTGGCTCTTAAACTCAGATTTGTTTAAATCAAAATAAGATTCAGCTTAGCAATTCTCATTTATGAACATTTGCCCACAGTCGATTGAAATAGACTACATAGCTTGCCACGTATACCAGATAACATACATTATAAAACAAAACTTTTGTAACAGCTTTTGAAAAATCTCTCTAAGTGTTTTAAAGTTACCACATCTTGCTCTTAGTAACACTAGTTGAAGGTGCTTTTAGTTGGAACCTGTAGCTTACTGCTTAGCTTTAGTTCTATCTGCAATGGATGCAATAGTATCTGTTGGAACTAGAAGATGAAGCATTCATTGTCAGAATTATAATAACAAATATAAACATCTATTTACACAGCACACTGTGGAACCACCTGTAGGACTTTATACACACTTGTACTGTTTAGGCCTTGTTCATTAGTATAACAGCTGTAAACAATAATGCAATAAGATTATTAGACTTTAGTGATGTTTCACATTTATACCAATAACAGTCTGTTATGTTAATATTTCATTATACTGAAACTAGAGCTAGCTAGCAGATTTAGTCACCAATAAGATGAAAATAACTTGAAGTTAAAAAAGTTGCTTTGACAAATAATCAGATTTCAATTCCACTGTCCCAAAGATGAACATTAAGATGTTGTACACAATATTCAATCATACCATACATCCTTTAACAACTTGCTGTCTTCCTGTAAGACAAAATCTCACAAACGATGTTTTTTGCAAATTAGAACATAAATGATTGACAATGCAAGAATACGAATAATTCCACAACTTGATACAGCTTCACGATTAAAAGACAACTTGACCAATAAACATAACCACCAGTATATGCATTAGCAGTTTTTGAAACTTCACCAAGAATCTTTGTAATTATGCAAATATTCATTCACTTTAATAGAACATACAAGCTCACACGCAGAATTTGCTCCTCCTCATAGCAAGTACCACTCTGGGTGTAAACACTGTAGGCCGGATCTGATCAGAGCTAGGATGGCACTATAAATCAGTAGATGGTTAAACTTCAAGACCAAACAGCAACAAAAGCAACAGAAAACATTGCAAAAACACTGAGAACTCATCGCTGAAGCCAGTTGCAATGACACAGAAAAACTTTGATTTAGCACATGAACACAGCATTAACAGTGAGATACACTATGAAGCAAAAGGCACACAGAATGAAATACTAATTGGGGGCAGAGGGAACTGTAAAGGGAAAGAATCTCTCAGGCTACAAAGAGTTAATGAAATTTAAGTTCTCTCCGGGGGTGCAGGAGTCTGGGGTCTGGCCCATTGTTAACTAGCAATATTCCCGTTGGTTCCTGAGATCAGTGACCAAGGAGAGACAAAATGAACTTCTACCTCCTGTTAGATATCTCTAACAATTAAGCCTAAGATGAAACAATCAAAGCTAAAAGACAGAACAGGGAAGGGCCAAGGTAAAAGCCAGTTGTGTGCTCCACGTGGCGGTGGAGCCAGCACAGCACAGCAGCATAGTTATGTAAAGAGGCCCATCCAGACTCTCTCCACTCTAAAGTTCAAAGCTGGCAGCCAGGCTGTGGCATCCCTGTAATTGCGGAGGCACCCCAAGGGGTATCTCCGTTCAGCTCCCCATTCCTGTGACATGCTAGCTCTGGGACTCCTGCCAGTACAAGTAAATCCTGGTTTTGCACCTGGACATACTCGTCAGAATAGCATGTGCTGGGAGCACTGAAATGAGGATAGAAACTAGAAGCGTCCCTCAGTTTCTATCTCTCCTGAGTCTAAGACGTCTCTTAGGACTCCTATAGCTCGCCCGTGGTGTCCAGGTGTGCGCTGCTGAAGACCACAGAAGAAGGGAGGAAGGTGGGAGTGAAGTCAGCACACTTGACTCACATCGCTCGACCTTCCAGGCCTTGTGGGATGTCTCGGGTAGAACAGCATGTGCCAGGAGTGAATAATCCGCTCCTGTTTCCTGCGCCATGCTAGACCTAGGCCTCTGCCTGGTGCAATACTCTGATGTCCTGGAGAACATATAAGTCAGAAGCAGCATGTGCCAAAAAATATCCCCTGCACCATGCTGCATCTGGGACTTCTGCCGGACAAAATATGCTCTCCTTTTGAAATTTGTTCTAACCTCGAGCTGACAAGCCTGACCTCAAACTTCGGCCTGATAACTAGAGCTGGAGGGAGTACCTGTGTTGACTCTGGTTTTTAGCGACTACACTCGTTAAGAGCTAACCTGGAGAAACTGTCTCTGCTGACTGCCTTGTGAAGGAATTAAAGCACTTTTCAGTTAAGTTTATCTTAGATCTCATCTTTAGAGGGGCCTAGAAAGAAACTCTGCCTGCCTTTTCCTTTTCCCCATCACAGACCAATTGATATTTAGCACATACTAACCAGTAAAAGAAAACCCAAAAACTGAATCCATAGAGAACGAGGAGACTTAGTGAGAAAAAGCTTTTGGAGAAGATATCAGAAAAGGTAACGGAGGACTCGTCAGTGCCAGAGGCTGTTTGGGAGTTGAGGCACGCAGCCCAGGGCTCGTGGCCTCGCAGTGGTGACGACTGAGTCCCCGCAGAAGGAAGAAAAGAGTGCAGATTTCAGCCTGACACCCTGACGGGCTGTCGGAGTCCGGGGTACAGTCCAGAGGCCTTTCGAAAAGCATCAGGGAGTGGCTCTGACCAGAATTTCTGAGGCGCCCTTAGACTTCTCCCAGTCTCACGTGACGGGCTTAGTCCGTGAAAGGAAACTGAGTCTGGACAAAACCGACATTCCTGGAGCCAAGGACCCCAGCTCCAGGGGATCAATTTAGCCAAACTCAGCAAGCCTCGCCCCTGAGTCTTAAGACTGGCAGCCGCGCTAACCGCATTTAACTGGCTGACAGGGACCCGGTGTTTCTTTTTCCGAGAGTTACTAATTGTGGAGAGCTAGTGTCTCCGAAAAACAGGATAGAGAGTCCGCTTTGCTCACCATCCGACGAGATGGATGTCTGGAGGCTGGCTGGAGATGAACTCAAGTCTCGCTGGTAGAATCCGAGTCACACGGCACCAAAACTGTTGCAGGAATTTTTGACTCCGAGTATGGCAGCAACCTCAAATTCTTGTCTCGCAGGAAAGAAGAATTTTCATGCGGACACAGTTTAGTTTTAAAGCAGGATTTATTAGAAAGGCTGAGAAAAGAAGACTCCCGTCCTAGCGATGGGAGGGGGTTTTGAGATAGAAAGGACCCTTACCTCCTGCCATAGTGGCAGGAGGAAAAGTAAATGAGAACCCTAGTGCTCTGCCATGTGGCAGGAGGAAAAAGGAGAGCCCTAGTCCTCTGCCATAGTGGCAGGAGGCAAAGAAGTAAAACCCTAGTGCTCTGCCATAGTGGCAGGAGGACGAGAAGCAAAACCCGTATCAATGGTGGGGAATGCACCTTTTAAAGGTTTCCCTCAAAGATGTTTCTCCATAAACAAAGAAAATTCCTGATTTCCAAGGTACCTGGCCTTGGGACAAAAGGTCATAGAGATACCAGACATAGGACATTCCAGGCCTTAGGCAGATGTGTATTACTTCTTCCTGCTCTCCTTTCAATGATAAAGAGATCGGCCTGAGGCCCTCCCACAATGGCCAGAGGTGATGGCCGATACTTCAGGTGGGGAATTGATATGCTAATAGCACCACTGTCCCTTGGAAGAGACGTGTCCTGGTGAGTTCAAGACATGGTGGGGAAATTCTCTTTTACTCAGGGACCCAGAATACCCTAACTGCCTACTACCCACTAACTCCTCTCTCAATCTCACTTCAATAACCAATTGTAATGTATAATGTGTCATGCTAACTTCAACAACAAATCTTGTTTCAGATATTTTCAGCTATCCTTAAAAAAAGGCATCCAAGAATTAAAAGGCTTCAAATCCTAGGGTTTCCCTTGGTATTCTTACAAGGCCTCAAGAATGCCAACAGATCTATCTCCCGTTTTGTGGAGACAGTTGACCAGACTATTGGATTATATTAAGATTATTGCCAAGTGCAAAATGGAGTAAAATTTTATTGTGTCAAAATGTTGTATGCATCCAGGGAGTTGTGAAGGTTTAAATTTTAGTTTGCACACTTTTAATGATTTAGCTCTAAAGTTGTATCTGGTTGTTAACTATGTATTCTTAAGATGGCTATAATACTGGGAAGACTGAAATTTGCATTTGTAGATTGATGGAGAGATTTCATAGGGGTGATCAATGTTTTTCTCTGAGTTTCTTGGTTCAAGACTATTGATTTAATATCGTTTAGCTTACAGGTTTCTGGTGAACACTACTACTAAGCTTGGTTAAGAATAATATTTTAAGTCTCCAAAAGTGTGTGTGTGTCTGTGTGTGTGCTTGCGCATACATGTGTGTCTTAACATTTTGTCTTTTGCAAAAGTTGTTTAAAATTGTTATCATGTGATGCTGTTTGTTTATCAACAAGAGCAGGTTGCCTTGGGACTGTGGCAACCTGCAGCCACTCCCCAGAGCTTTCTGATGTTGTGCCGGTTTTTTGAAACCCCCAGATAATCATCAAGTCTGAAGTCGGTGCTGAGGCAAAAAGGTGGTTTATTCAGGTTAGCCTAGGTCTCCCAGCAACCTCCCCCAGCCCAGCATGAGGCTGCAAGGATCCACAAGGAGGACAAAAGAAGCAGGAGCCAGAAGAGCCAAGGGAAGGGGCCGAGAGCCCAAGCCCCCCAGTTCTTATACATTTCAGGCTATTAATTATACAGTCATGATTTAGTAGGCTTCTATTGGTGGGTTTGAAACAAGCAACTTGCAAAAAGTACAAATCGATGAGCTATTGGGCCTTGAATCTTATCAAACACCAGGAACCTCCTTCCTGAGGAGTGGTCTACCTACGTGACCTGCCAGGTGTCCTGCCGGGTGTCATGTAGACTATCAGGCCTGGAGTTCACACAGCCCCCAGCCAAGCCATTAAGGCAGAATCACAAAAGGCAGGAAACGCCTAGGTTCTTCACTGATAGAATTGTAAAAGTATCTATGTGATTTTAAACTACTAAACCTACTAAATCTGATTTACTTTATCCAACAATAATACTACTACTTAACACAAATTTCTTTGATTTATGTAATTTAAATTACTAAGGCTGTTTTCAAAATGTTACATCATTGATACATTTATATTTCAGTTTATTGTTAATCTGTACTCCTGTCTCATTTATAGCAGGCAATAGGCCTTTGGGATAATGTTTTATAAATCTAATATTTAGCAGTTTTCACTTTATACTGTTCCTAAGGTAAGCAACATGATAGCTCAGATCTAAGGCCTCCCCCAATATCCTCAAGATTGGGACATAGTTAAAAAGGAAACACCAACATAATAAGGTTATATTTTAAAAGCAGAGGGGGAATATGCTACCCCTGTGAGTGCATCAATTTGGTCTTATTCACCTTAACTTTTCTTTAGATTTTGCCTTCTGGTGAGCACCAGCTCTGCGTTACTGGAGGCCGTTTGCAGGCCCAACACAGATGCCTTTGGTTCGATGGAGGGACCCAGCCACTCACAAGTGGAGAGGTCCTGACCCCTTGCTAACTGTGGAAAGAGGGTTTGCTTTATTTTCCCAGAAACTGAGCTGCTGCCTGTGTGGATGCCTACTTGTAATGTAAAGTCCTGGACTCCATTCACTGGAAGAAGCACCTGCAGTAAGACAGCTTCACGACCTCTTCCTGAAAGATCCATCACCATCAAGGAAACATTGGAGGAGGAGGAGGCCAGACCCCTCCCAACACCAGGTGTCAAGGAGGGGGGGGGTTCTAAGAGATTGGTGCATCAAGCACAACTGTCCCTGACTTCATGATATATTTGATAATACAACTGAATGATTGATATTCTGGAACACTAATAATCCATGGGAAAGGTTATGCTCTTGCCCTAGAATTTCCTGATGGATCCTCAAAACTGTGGTTTCCCTATGGCTCATCTGACCTTGGAAGTGCAGCAACTCCCTTCAATGCAACGCTGCCCCTGGAGAAGATGGAACCCCCAGTGGAACTGCCTCTAAGAACTGAAAAACTAGATTTGTTTAATATTCCTCTTGTTCCACTACAGGTCAGGAGTGCAGAGAAATTCTCCACCTTCATAGAATGTTTGAGAAAGATTTTAAGTGTCATAGATAACAGATTCTTAACTGCTTTAGACATTAGAAAAACCATATTAATTTGTGGTGGGATCCAAGGATGACTGTGACACCCTCTTAAAGGAGGTTGTATGTACAGAGCAGGAAGGGATCTCAAGGCAGAGCAGGAGGATAAAAAGAGCTCTCTATCCTAGTCCCAGAGACCCCCGGAGGCCTCCCATGTGCTTTCACTGCAGAAGCAGTGGATACCTGCCTCATCAAGGACATCGAAAACTGTATCCCAACTGCCAAGGAGATCACAAGGAAGGTGAGTGCCCTTGGAGGCCAAGAGCTCTGAGGTCAGTCCTTTCCTATTGAATTTCCCACAAGGGATTGAAGCAGCCCAGTTCCCTTGTCATAGGGTCTGGAGACATCGGAACTTTTGCCAGGAGCCCCGGGTGGCACTCAGAGATAACTGGACTCAGAGGAGGAGCTTTGTCTAGTTCTTGCCCTAGCTCCAGCCTTGGCTCCCAGCTCTCTCTTACACCCATCATCAGGGTTGCTTGTGAGCCCCAAAATTATTTTAGATAGAGACTAATAAAGGTCAGTTAACTGATAATCACTCAACTTGTACCGTACTGATCAGGCCTCCTATTTGGCTTTTCAGATAGACAGAGAGACATGAATATAGAACATTTGGAACAGTCAAAACAAAGGCCAATTAACCTATAATCACTCAGCCTGTACTTATTGATTTGCGCTCCCTATTTGCTTTCTCTGGACTTTCCTAGGTTAGGATGTAGAATTAAACCCTTCCTCACTCACTAAGTTGTTGGAGATTTCCCTGCTCACCTGCCTAACATTTTCTATGATTTGATAGAATTATAAAATTGTTTTGGTTATCCTAAATGCATGGAAATCTGTAAAATCACACTTGAATTATATAAATGGCAAGGTTTAAATTGTAAGTTGAGATTTTCCCCAAAACTTTCATCAACTGTTAATGCTAACTGTATAGAAACTTGGATGTTAAATTTGTAATCAGCTGCTATATGATGGAAGTTAATGTTGATCCTTTCACTGTTCCTGTGCCACTCTGACTTAGGTTAAACACAAAAAGCATGTTACCTTTGGAGAAAATATAGCTGTTATTTTTCTACCTTCTTCCAGGGACCCCAGATGTATTCCCTGGAGAATGTCTGGCTGCTGTGGCTCCCTCTCTCCGTTCCTTTTCAGCATGAAGAAACCAGAGCGGTCACCACCCATATTCCTGACAGCAGCCAGAGTTCAATCTCCTGGGAAAAAGGATATTGAGAAGCTAGATAGGATGATAGGCAGTTAGGGTGTGTGGTCCCTGGTGAAGTCATCATTGTATAATATATAATATTTCTCCCCATTCTTCTGCTCTTCCAAGAGCATGTTCCCCCAGCTACAACTTTCAGGCTTAATTTTATAAAACACAGAAAGGGAATTTGTAGGAGGACATTGTGACCCTGGAAGGTCAGCAAGCACAGGATTGCAGTTCATTGGACAATATTCGCATGAGAACAACCAAATGTCTACCTTTTGTATACCTGATGGGAGATAATTTGTATAAGTTGAGTAAACAGCATGTAAATGAGAACACCTGGTGGAATATACAAAACAATAGGAATTCCAATCAAGAGTATGGAAACAGTTGATGGGTTTTGTTGATGAGCTCAATACTTCCTCCCTTATCCCATATGGACTCTCAGTGTATAAAATCTGATGCCCCTAACAAACTTCAGGTTTGACCATCAGTTAGGGTCCACGTGTGTTATTATCAGCTCCGTGTACCAAGTCCATTGCTGTGGGACAGCGACAATGCCTCAGATGCTTTAGCCTCTAGGTGCTTCAGGCTCTGACAGATGGGGCCTCTCTCTCCCCAGGGTCCAGGAAGTGTGGTTATACCTCAGGGGTAAGGTCCAGAGCAGTGGACTGCCTCAGATTTAAACCTCAGAAAAATGTCTGCTTTCATTCACCACAAACCAGGATTCTGACAGCTCAAGAAAGGTGAAAGAGTAAAGACAAGCTGAGGGACTGCTTCTGTGCTCTAGGAGACAGTGGCCACTTTGATCACTGGGTGATCTAGGCCTGCTGTAATGACTGGGAATGGGCACATTTACCACAGGAGAACCCAGCAGCCCTTCCTGGGGACAGCTTCCTGGGAGAGGTTAGCTGGAGCTCTGTGAAAACCCAGTGGGCCTTCCAAGACTGCCAAGGAGAACTAGAGGGTGGGTTCAATTAATTCATTGGCTACCTAGTCCTGGGGTCTGTGCTTGAGCGCCAGGGGCTAGAAGGGGCAGGAAGTTGGACATTGACTTATAATGAGTGGAAGACCCCTCTCTGGCAAGGGACATGTAGCTGAAGGGACCAGGAAGGCCCAATGTGAGAAGACCCTGGCCAGGGTGTCACACAAGGGAACTAGGAAATCAGGCCCAAGCAGCAGAGTCTCTGAATGAGCCTCTGGAGGGGAGCCCTTATGTGCCCCCAGTCTAAAGTTGTGTCCCCCTGGACAGCCAAGGACAGGTGGCTTATTTCACCCACACCACCTCACAGGCCACTATAGGAACTGGCTGGAGGAGCAAGGCCAGAGCTTACCCTGTGCTCCGGGAATCCATGCAGGACATTGTGTCATTCATGGTGGGACACATGTGCCCGCCTGCTGGCCTGGCCTCTACAGCCCTATAGGCCAGTGGGACAGCCAAGGAAAGCATGCCACCCGCCACTGCCCTGTTGACCAAAGCACAGGGTGAAAGAGACATCATGAAGGAGCCTGCAGGCATCCCCTTGACTCTCAAGCCATGGATTTCTTTTAGTTTTCAGTGTCACCCAGAAAATATGAGTTCAGTGACACTGGGGTCCCTCACGTGGCAATCATGGACAGGTCATGATCAGTGTGCATGATGGCAGTGACTACTGGAGGTGAGGATGCAAGAGACCAGGGATTAGCTTTGGCTTCCACACATGAGTCACCAACCAGGGAAGGAAGATATGTTTGTCTTTGAAACAGAATCCCTGATCCACTCCTGCTCCAGGGGTAAACAACCTTGGTTGACAATTCCAATCTTTTTGGCTCTTCTGAAGGATGTCTGACCTCTGAGTCAGATGCATGCCCAAAAAATGATGCTCAAGAGTTTTTCAAGGACTTTTTTTTATAAGCTAATTCCAGCTTTCTTATCATACCATTTCTAATCTTTCAGTATGCAAATAACTCCTTTCAGAGTAAAATTAATGCATACTTACCTGGCAGGGGAGACACCATGATCAGAGCACAATTAATGCATCTGTAGAATTCAATTCTTCAATATAGATGTATTTTGTGATTTCTGACCCATACTTTTAAAATTTAAATTGCTATGGTTTTATAAAGATCATGTCAAAACAAGAGTACCATTATATTTGGTGGATATGTCCTTCAGTCTCTTAAGCCTATTTGCTCCCATTTTCTCCTTAATAATATTTTTGGTAAAGAAAACTGGTCTATTTTCTTGAAAACTTCCCCAAATTCAGACCCAGCAGCATGGCCTAGCGGCTAAAGTCCTCACCTTGAATGCACCAGGAACCCATATGGGCGCCGGTTCTATTCCTGGCAGCTCCATTTCCCATCCAGCTCCCTGCTTGTAGCTTGGCAAAGCAGTCGAGGATGGCCCAAAGCTTTGGGACCCTGCACCTGCATGGGAAACCCGGAAGAGGTTCCTGATTCCTGGCTCTGGATTGACACAGCACCAGCCGCGACAATCACTTGTGGAGTGAATCATCAGACGGAAGATCTTCCTCTCTACCTCTTCTCCTCTCTCTGTATATCTGACTTTGTAATAAAAATAAATAAATCCTTAAAAAAAAAAAAAAGAAAACTTCCCCAAATTGGAGTTTTCTGTTTGCATCTCCACAAGGATGGCAGTATGATTCTGATGGGTTCCTACCCATGTTTAGGGCTACTTTGTACTCAAGGCGCAGAAATAAATTTTACTATTTTCCAGAGGAATTGCATCATGAGTTCATGTTGATTTCCAACTCAAAGTTAGCATGTACAACTCTATTATTAGCATGTACTCATGCCATTTAATCATAACATTTTATAACAAAACCTAATCTTACAGGTTGAAAACCTTGATTCTTAGTACCTTAAGCTTAATTATTTGTTTTATCCTTTTGTATCTGTATATATACACATATACATACATACTAGGTTCTGAACAGTACAGTTAATATTACCAACTAAGTGGCAGATTTAAGATCTATTTGTGATTGTTTTTTATCCTTAAGATACATCTTCCAAAGGATTACAATCAAATCTTTGAATTTAAAACTTACTTTGTTTCATTTTATTTGCAAACAGTCAGAGAGCTGTCTTCCATTTACTGCTTTTCTTCTCAAATGCATGTGACAGGTGGGGCAGGGCCAGGGTAGGGCCAGGGCAGGGCCAGGAACCCAGAAAACAAGCTAAGCTGTTTGGGGAGGGCAGGGACCCAAAGACCATCACCTGTCACCTACCAGGAACCACAAGGAGAAGAGAACTGGAATCAGAAGTGGAGCCAGGACTCAAACTCAGGCCCTGGATGTGGGATGCAGGCATCCAGGTGTCACACAGCTGCTGGCACTGGGCGCTCACCACAAATGACTGCCTTTAAATCACTCATGAATGAGTGTGAGCAGCCAACACCACACAGGCCATTTGTCTCAGTTAAATTTTTCTCTATAATGATGTAAAGTATTTACATGGTAGTAAAATCAAATATACAAGACAAAATGTGTCCAGAAGGGCTGACTTCCATCCTTCATCTAGCTTTCCCTCCCATTATAGAGAATTGTTTACCAGGTTTTGGTTTGTCCTTTCAGCGCAAACATAAATATCAGACAACAAACCTGTGTATTTTCCCCTTTCTTAGGTACCATGTAATATACTCAGTGTATTTGTCCACACCTTACATTTTCCATGTATCAATTTATATTTTAAGTGGTCTTCTACAGACTGATATGGTGGCAGAGTAAGCTAATCATCTGTCTCTTAGCACCAGTATCCCAAATGGGAGCTGTTTATGTCCCAGCTGCTCCATTTCCAATCCAAATACTTGCTTGTGACCTGTGAAAGCATCAGAGGACACCTCAAGTGCTTGGGCCCCTGCACCCACATGGGAGACCCAGAAGAAACTCTGGGTTCCTAGGTTCGAATCTGCCTGCTTTGAACATTTTGGGCATTTGGGAATGAACCAGGGGATAGAAGACCACTTTATTTTAGTCTCTTTTTTTTTTTTTGGTAAATCTGTCTTTCACACAAAAATGAATAAATCTTTTAAAAATGTTTAAATAAAGTCATCCAATAACAACATGCAGATATCCTCATGTACAAAATAGACACAAGGCACAGGGACAGGTGTGGCTGAACTGCTGAGACACAAGTCCAGGATCAGAGTTTTCAGATGTCAGGAAAAGATGGTGAACAGAGCCAAGTTCAGGGCCTGGGGGTTCAGGATCTGGATGGTAGAGGGGAAAGGGCAGTCTTGGGTCAGTTGTCCAGCCTCCTGCACCTGCGCCTCAACCGGAACACACCTCTAGGCTTCCTCATCACAGTTTTAAACCATAACCTGCTGATGAACATTTGAGTTGCTTTCTGTCTTGTCCTCAGACAGTGCTAGCACGGACAGCTGGGTATGCTTTATCTCCAGAATATCAGGGACAGGTATGATAGAATGACTCCCCAGCCTGGTTGGAGGAATTGTTCTAGAATCACCAAAATTGGGTCCACTCAGCAGACAGTCAGCAAGCCAGCCAACTGCTCACATCAGAATGGTGGAAGACAGTAGGTAATTTTGTCAAACACAGAACAAGGAGGCGATCAGCTGCTGCTCACATCAAAGACATTCCACAGAACTGAACAGAGCATTGTCATCTCCTGGGGTGGGTGCAGGGAGTGTCTCTGAGGGACCCCAGTGCCTCATGGGTTTGGTGGACCACAGGAGGCCCGCTTACTCTGGAAATTTTGTGAGCACAAAGAGCTCAACTGCAGGAGTCTACAGGTAGGCTGGTTGTTATTGAGGGCTTTGTGGAAGAACATGGGAAACATCTTAAAGTAGAGCCTGGCAGGAGGACGTTGGCTACAGGCCTATGACTGGATTCTGAGTCTTTCAGAGTTCTACAGGCCAGCCTGACACCCTGGCCACTGCCTTTGATGTCAGGTTAATGTTCAGTGAAGAGTGGACTTTGGATGACATTGGTGAAGACAGAGAACTTGCAGACCAAGGGAGAGAGACCCTAGAGCAAGGTGAAAGTGTACCAGGAATGGGGACCAGTATCGGGGGGCACATCTTAAATGTGATTCCTAGGGCCAAAGCAATGGCTCAACTGGGTAATCCTCTGCATACAAGTCTCAGCATCTCTATGGTCGCTGTTTCAGGTCCTGATGCTCACTTCCAATCTACCTCTCCGCTTTGGCCTAGGAATGCAGTGGATGATGACCCAAGTTCTGGCATTCTGTATCCACATGGGAGATCTGAAAGAAGCTCCTGGCTCCTGGCTTTTGCTCAGCTCAGTTCATTTGTCACTTGAGGTATGAACCAGTGGATAAGAGAATTTCTCTTTCCACCTCTTCTCTCTATAAAATCAACCCTTTCAATAAAAATAATTAAATCCTCAAAAAAGGGGTATCACAGTCATTAGACTCATGTCTCATGAAAACCTATTGTTAACCGTACCACCCAGTGGTGAGGTGGCCCCAAGGAGTCCCAGAGGATGGCCAAGGAGCATGGATAGGGGCTCAGAGTGATCTGAGTGTCAGAGAACAGCAGTTTGAAGAAAGGGAAGATCTTTTCCAGAAGGGAGGCATGCAAAATGCAATGTGGTCATTGGTGCTGCATAGAAGCTGACCTCCCTGCCCTCAAGATCCATACAGATGCCCACTCACTTCAGGCAGAAGGGGAGATCTCTCCCAGTGAGCACCTTTCACTCAATGCTGCTGATGAAAAAGCTCACGGGTTCCAGGGTCAGGCTGCCCCTGCATGGCACCTGCCCCCATGCTGTGCCCATGACATTAGGCCCCATGCCTGGGTCCATTGAGCTCCACTTCCCAGCTGTGGAGGCTGGTGGAGAAGCCTGGTGAGCCCGGCACTCAGTGGAAAGGGTGGAAACACTCGAGCTCTCTTGGATCCTCTGAGTTCTTCTGAGGGACCAGGTCTGTCGACAGCCTTTTCAGATCTAGGAAATGTTGCTGCAGGGATGGGCTGAATCTGTGTGGAAGGCCAGAATATCTGTGGAAAGAAGAGTGGTAAAGAGGGGCGTCCCAAGATCAAGTTCCTACGGAGGAAGATTTTATCTTGCCAGTCACTTCCATGGGAACATTTCGGCTGACCAGGCCTGCCTTAACTTCTGCTCTGTGGGAGTGTAGTGGACACAGCCGCAGGTACCTAGTATGGCCACTAGAGAGCAGCATAGTCCAGGCTCCGGCTAAAAGGCTGATATCTTTACTACTCAAGTTAACAAGTCCTTCCCTCCTTCTCCGAGTCATCCCCACCACAGCTACCCCAACATCCAATCTCAGGAACCCAGGCAGCTCCTCAGCTCCTCTGAATTCAGAGCAACCGATGGCGCCGAGACACTCATTCAGCACCCGCTTCAGCTCAGCAGAGCGCTAGAGGCCTGGGAGCTCCAAGAATCTGCAGTGTCGACATCTGTGGTATCCGCATCCGCAGCGATTTCGGAAGCTCCAGCATGAGATGCTCTGCCTCGCGGTAGGCTCAGTTCTGAACCGGAATCTGTTATCTTGAAGCAGGATCGGAATCGAGGTTGAATTAGAACCAAGGAGTGGGGAGTTGTGTATCCCGGGTTGTCTGTTGACAGAAAAGAAAAGAAGAGCAGGATTAGTGGGAACAAGAGGTTAGGAATCCCCCACCGCCCACACAAGCTCAAGGCGCTTACTCCGGGGTTACCAGCTCCCACAGTGAGTGGAAAGTGGGCAGTGACAGAGGAACACATGCACGCCCCAACACACACGATACCTCACAGCTGCCCAGACCACCCGTGGCACCTGACAACTCCTCAAGTTTTGTGGAGGCCACAGTGTCCCCTCCACCAACCTCTTTCTCTGACTCTCATCCCTGCTTTCTGTTCTTTCCCTTTTCTCTCCACCTCAGGTTGGAACTGAGAGTAGTCATTGGTCTCAGCAGCTGTGGTGAGGGTGAGGATACACCATCCGCAGCTCCCTCTGCAGGCTGTGTCCACCTACAGACCCAAAGGTTTTGCAGGACCAAGGGCTATGTATCTCATTCCAACACCACAGATAGTCTTCTGTGTTCGTGACTGGAGTCCTACCTGGGGATGCTGGCTCAAGCTGTGAGCTTCTGCCTGCGTTAGGATTGATTTTTCTCAAGCAGCAAAAGAGTTGCAAAGGGAAAATTAATTTTTGTCCTTAAACTCAGAAACTGGGAACTATGCAAAGGCAATGCCTACATCACCATCAGCATCAAGAATAAGAACAGCCAGTGATTCCCAAGGGACCCCACTATTGCCCCCAATGGAAGTCTGGAAACCTTTCAGTTGGCCTCAGGATCTAGAGGAGAGGGGTCATTACTGGCCTATGCCAATGGGGCCTGGGGTGGGAACACTGAGTTCCCATGGAGGTGAAGCACCCAGTCGTTGCTCCTCACAACACAGACCTTGCCCAAGAGCATGGGGATTGCCCAGTAGGACTGCTAAGACAGCAAAGAAGGCCCTGCGTCCAGCACATCTAGATCCATTTCTAGTCTTCCCTGGCTTTTAGCAGGGAACACATAATTTGATGATTTTTAATTGCTTTGGAATGTTGTAGACATCTG